>NW_017257338.1:1221570-1231725 GCF_001594055.1 Mycetomoellerius zeteki
GCGCGCCCGCGTGGCTCGCGACGACACAGGATCGTTCGGGAATAGTAGACGATATACTCTCCAACACTCCAACTGCGTTAACACGGGGGAAGGCATTACTAACCACTGAGAAAACCGCTGGTTTCCTATACAGTAGTACAATCCACCTGTCAAGCTCGCGTCTCGCATCTCTGGTACTTCGATCCGTCCTCGATCGTGTTCTTTGCGCGGTGATCATTAGCCGCTGAATACTGATTTACGTTCCTTCCATTGAATTTGAACTTTCATTTCCAGACATTTTTATAGTGCTCTTTTAGCTATTGTATTGTTTGGAAAAAGAAGTAGTTATTTTATACGTTAATCTATGCACGCGTTTACTTTCGATGTTAAAGGAGTTGTGTAATTTGCATGTCTCGTATCAAGATGGTAATTATATGCAGAGATACTGTATGTAATTATTTAAAAAAAGATTACATAAAATATATAACGAAAATATGTAATAATAAAGTATTGTATATGATAACATGTATACATTCTTCATAATAAGGTGAGTCATAAATTAAAGTTAAAAAATATATACAGGGTGTTTCCAAATTAAATGGCAAAACTTCGGGAGCGTGTAGAGGAGTAAAAAACTAAGAAAAAAAGTCCTATAGACATATGCTCCTTTTTGCTTTGTTTCGCAGGAAATCACGAAAAAAGAAAAAAATATATTTAATTTATTATTTTAATTATTTTATTTATAAACTTTTTAATGAAGATTTTGTTCGAAATGTGCACCTCTTGCAGCAATACAAGCATTGCATCTGTCAAACACGGCTCTTGTAGCAGCCAGGCACTTAAAGCATTACCGTTGCAGAAACCGTATACAAAAACCATATCAGCATATTCACTATTAGAATACGTACGCGGCATATTGCAAAAGACAAAATTCATCTACTATTAAAGGCTTTCAAAGAGCGACTGACAAATTCATAACAGAAAGTGGAAAATGTAATCAAATATGTCGGTGCTAGATATGGCAAGAAATATAAACATTTTTTTTCGATTTCTCTGAAACGGAGCAAAAACGAGCATATGTCTATAGGACTTTTTTTCTTAGTTTTTTACTCCTCTACACGCTCCCGAAGTTTTGCGATTTAATTTGGAAACACCCTGTATATTGAATTGTTTTGAAAATATTTAAACTTGAAAATTATGAAATCACAAAATTATGAAACTTTAAAATTACTAACAATAAGATTTAAAATCTTAGATCTTGAGGAGAGCGTTTGCAATCAATAGAAACGGGAGATACTACTACATGAACGTTCAACGCAATTCAAATGCATAAAAAATCCGTGGTAATAGCCTGGAAACTGCAAGTTTATTTTTCTAATTGTAATAAATCTACATTTTCAAATATCGCGACATTACGATGCATAATGATAATTAATACAATTCTAAGGAAAGAAAAAGTTTATAATTAAATTAGACAGAAAAAGACGCGTGAAAACCTGATGGAGTTTCAAAAACGCCGGCTTACAACTGATGCAGGAGGCGTTTGCAGCAACAGGTACTTGTTGAGTTTTGCTCTGACATATTTTTGTAAATAAGTTAAAATATTTGTTAATAAAGGTAATCTCGACACATAGTTGTCTCAAGTTGTTGTGTGCACTGCCCTGCTTCTATACACAATCGAGAAAAGCTCGATCTATGGATTCTATTTCAAAATAGTAGATAAACTTCCGATAAACTTTATTCTTTACTTCATTTAAATTAGACTTTAATAAAATTTACAATTTGCAACAAAATTTAGTTTTATATAAGTAATGAAGAATTAAATATTAAAAAAATGAAAATTGAATACTGATATACAGAGTGTTTGATAAGTAACGATAAAACTCTCGCATAGAGCGAACTGAACTGAGTCGAAAAGTCTTCTACCATTTTATAATTTTCGCAATAGTTAACAAGATATCAATTACTAAAACCCTGTATATGATATATATCATACACATTTCTCTCTCTAAATGAATTTAACTCGAAGAACGTAATAAAATGCCGTTTTCGTTAGGTAAATTTTTTAAATAATTTTACAGAATTTTTTGTTGTGGTATATTTTATCACAGATAATACCTGTAATATAAGTATAAGATGAAACATTCGCAAATATGATATTAAGCAATATTTTATTGTATACAATAAAAAACAAGTCTTACAAAACGATCAACACGCAACTAGTGTGTACACAACGTTAATATTATTACAGTATACGAGAGAAACCGATAAAAGCCACTTGTCTTGAATTATAATTCAATTAAAAAAAAGGATAATTTGTACGATCTCTAACTATGCTAATCTTCATTTATTATCTATTGCACGTAAATGTACGATAATTCGTATCTTTACGGGATGTCCAAACAGGGATTTTAATATATTTCATCTATAAGAAGAAACAATAAAAAATTCTACAGATATAAACATTATATTCCAAAGTTTCATTAGTTTGCTGCAACCGCTGCAAAAATATGAGCATAAAACACACACATACATCCATATCCGCACGCATCTGCATGTTTAGCGTTCACGAGCATAAAATGTACATTCCGTAATTTTGCGTAATTATGCAATTGCTACGTCGATACTACATGGTAATATCTTTTCGCGAGAGAATGATTTTAAATTAGCAATCTCCATCGACTAAAGTTTCAAACCAGTTACCGTTAGGATATTGCATTATCAGACGACAAAACGGTGATGTAATGCCACAGTATTTGTAATAAAATACAGATCTTCGATTATTATATTAAAGATTTTCTATAATCTATAATTTCCTGATTCATTAAACAAGATTTAATGGTCATTCCAATGAACAAGTAACTATAAAAGAAAAGATATTCTTTATGAAAAACAAGATATAAAATAAAGACAGCTTTAAATTACATTATAATATAATAAAAAAAAACAAGTTTTAAAACGTATTTTATAAAGCTTTTTCAAATAGAATAATGACGTGTAAAAAATTCTTAGACTCTATTTCGACGTGTGTTACAAAAAATATATATAAATAATGAATGCAATTTCTCGTTGTCGACATGACAATCTGGTATACGACATCGGTGACTGATCCAAAACTTAGAGGTATGTATATACGGATGTAATTCGTATCGAATAATTAAACGGTAAAACACTTTATTAACCCTCCGTAAACCAAGTGGAAAATCAACATGGATCAAATGTGGGTACATCTCCCCATGCTATACTTCATTATAAATATACTATAATTTAGTGTGATTGGTAACAACGCATTCTCCAGTTGCATAAAATCAGCAACACCTACGCGCGGTACTTGTTAAGAAGTTATATAAATTCTTGCTGGGGTATGTCACACCCCACCTAGTTCACGGAGGGTTAAACGCGGAGAAATTATTATTCTTAATAACACGATCAGCAACGCATATATATTTACACATGTTTATATATATTACAGGATATGCTATCCTTCATTAATTATAAAAGTCTAATAATAAGACAGGTTTGAACACTCGGTTAATTATTTTTCTACGATTTTAAATAATGTACAGATTTTTATACACCCAGTCATATTATCTCGGTGATAAAATTTATCCTTATAAATGATCGATAGGTTTTTTTCTATACATATAGTATTATAGATTACTACTGCGCTGTTGCATATGTGCGATGGTCGATTAATTTCATCTTTTATCGCGTATACTGTAATTCGATTAGATACCTTTTTTATCGTTAGATATGTTATACTGCATCCTCGAAAAATCGACAGAAAAGCATGTTCTGATTAATAGACATTACAACTTTGTTTAAATTTTCACTTATAAAGTACTATAAAGAATACTAAAATATCTTATGTTGTCATAATATATTGAAATATCACTTTCTTTTGATGAAAATTTGAATATAAGATACATAATATGAAGATTGTGATGAAAACCGATAAGAGAAAAACATGATTTTTTCAAACATATTTTTGCAGAGTTGCAGTATACACTGTTTTGAATTCGACTTAATAAGCCACTATTTTATAGCGCTCTGTTATCAGACATATTATATGTCAATTTAACATAATATAATTGTCAATCTTCATTTATTATAATCTATTAACGCATGTTTGCGACAGATAGTAATATCGGACAGGTATTATGTGTGAAGAAGAAATGAGAAAAGATGTTCCGCATTTTCTACTATTAGTAACTTTTATTGGACAAACAAAAATTCTGACGACTTAATAAAGTTACAATAATTTTAATGTAATGCCAATTTCTAAAAAATGGTCGAAAAATTTGTTATATATTTAGACATTGCGTGAGGCATGTTTACAACACAATCAGTCGTTGTATATTTCATATCTATACATTCATATATATATATGTATGTATATAATATATAGAATAATTCAAAGGAAAAAATAAATATCAAATTTCAACAGACATATATTAATTTGTTCCGAAGGAAATAAGTAGTTTCCTAATAAACTATGCGTCAGACGAGTAGACAAGGAAATTTTATTTTATCCTTCCCCCATAAAGGAAGTAAAAAAACTAAAAAACATTCGGCATCTCTGCAATATATTGTATAACAAATAAAAAATATATTTCTTATTTTTTTATTATCAATTAGAGATAGCCGATATAAATATTCATTATATGAATACTTATATTACTCGTTTTTACCGTACATTACATTCCTATAAGTAGTTTTCTGAATAGTTAATGCTAATAAATAAGGAAAGTAGCTCTTTTAAAAGGATTTTTAACTGATATATACTCTTATGTCCGATATATTTTCTGAAGACATAAGATGCCCTAGATTGGTAGATAGACGAGTTTCTGCGCAATTTACTGATAAAATTATAAAAAAGCTAGATTTTTTTTACGGAGATACAAAAGCATATTTGAAGAATTCACGTGATATCTATAAACTAAAGAAATTAAAGCTCATTGATCCAGAGAATAGTTTTCTCCGCGAGATAATTTTTATTAAATAATCATTTTTTTATACATGAAAATGATCTATATTGATACATTAGCATGTATACATTTAATCATTCAAATCATGATTTATATATATATATATATATTATATATACATGAATGGTATATTTGATGCTTTTGCAAATGAAACTTTTGATATTTTGCGCTTTATATTTGTAGATTATGAACACATGCGTTCAAGTTTTTAAGCACAAAATTGTTCAAAACAACGTGCTATAAAATAAATTATTTGCAAGTCGAATAAATATGCAGGATTGGTAAATATATTCCATCGTGTTTTACGCGAAAAGATAAAATCGCTATAAATAAAGATAAATACTTTTACCTTTTGTTCGAATGACTAAACGAAAATAAATTATGAAAAAAGTTAACCTGACATAAGCAATAATACCGAGAAATTGATCACGTTAACGACATAATTATGTTTTTCCATTTTCATCGATCATATTATTATCATATTTAATTTTAATAAGCGATGAGATTTTATAATTGTTCATTTAATTCAAACGTTCTATCATATGTACGCGTATGAATCACGAATTACACGGATATGCAATTAAAACATAGTGGCAACTTTTCCTTTCTTTTGAATCTTAAATATAAAATAAATATCGCAAAACTTTATCTCTTCTTACGATAGAAAGTATAATTAAGTAGTAGAAAATGTGGAATCGTATACATATCTATTAGAGCTCTAATTTTATTCCGTTTTTCGAAGATACGCGTAAACGTAAAACGTTTATCCGTTTATATTCGCTTTAAAAAAAAACGTTTACTTGAAGGTAAACGTTTACACGTTTAATTAGCATATCCATTTATAAAAAAAACATTTTTTCGAATATACGTGTTTTATTATATATTTAAACGAAAATACATTTACATGTATATTTAACATATCCATCTATGAAAAACATCTTTTCGAATATTTTAACGTTTTTTAATAAAATTAAAAATCGAATTTTTTGCATTTTCTCAATTCGTCGCATTCCTCAATAAAGGGATAAACGTTTATATAAAAAAAGTGAAAATATTCGGAAAAACGATTCTAATAAACGGATATACTATTTATATGTGTAAATATATTTTCGTTTAAACGTATAATAGCGAGCCCTAATATCTATACATGTGTGTATCATCATGTTGATATAATATATATTAAATAACATTCATTAAAAAGGTATATATATATATATCAAGTAAAAATGTAATTAATGTAATTTTATATATATATAATCATATAAATTATATAATATTAACAAAAAGATTTTCACACACATTGTGTAGTCAGCGTGATCTTGTACAAAGCGGCAAAATATATCTATCTACCAAGAGACCGATTAATGAAAAATAATAAGATATCTAAAGTAATTATCCATTTAGCTAAACTACCGGCTGATGCCAGACAATCTTGCCGCTGAGGCAGCCGGATACGAGCAGATAGTGTTTAGGTGAGAATTTCGTGCTAACAACAATATCGGAATGGCCAATGTGTGTCGCTAATTCGTGGAGCTGCACGGATTCGTTGGCAGGTGGAACGCAATTAGATAGCTCGGTGCAGTCACTCGAGAATGCCAATAATCGTACTCCATAACCAAATGGCGAGCATATCAATCTACCATCAGCCGAGAAGCACAGTTCCTTGATATAACCGGAACCGACATTGGGCTCCTCAATGTAATGCGTCAACCTGGGCGTATTCTGGTGGATCTTATGATTCCTCGGTATCGCGTACATAGTCTGCAGATTTTGCCGGTTCTGCAAATTCTGCACTCGAGTACGATCACCGATTATCACGACCGTGTGAGACGATCGAGGAAGATTCACGCTCACGCCGTTGTTCGATCTAGGGAGCCAGTCTCTCCTTTCGGCACCAGGATAAAACTGTCTCTCTCGTTCCCTGCGAAGTCTGGCTTCCCTGATTGCCACGAGTGCCTCCCATACGTCAGTCGTACTCACATGCAGTTCTACGTTGCCACTGGTGAAATTGTCGATCATATTACGCCGCCGTAAGTCATTGAGCTGAGAGTGTGGTCTGGGAGATCTGTACTCCCGTGCATCCCTTTCAAGGGGTGCAGATACATCATATGGCGAATTGTCGTTATCATCTACGTGCTGGTCTTCTGGTCTATCGTCGTCGTGAATCGCATTTACCCTCGAATCGGTGGCGGCACTCGTACTTGAACTGACCTCGACCATGTCGAAATTCGTTCTCATCGGGTTTCTATCCGGGCGCGGACTCCTCGATTGGGAACGCAGATTTCTGCGCGCCGTTACCTGCCAGCTCGTTCTCGACGATCTAATCGATGACGGCGCGGCGTCCGTGGACACGCGGACAGAATCAAACGAATTCGATCTTACATCCGACACTTCGTGGACTATCCGTGTACGATTTCCATTCTCTATCACAAAGGAAGACGTCATACCCGAACGCGACGATTGCGACTGAGGAAAATCCTCGAACTCTTCTACGTTTAGACTCGTTAACCGACCTTCCTCTCCCTCATTGACTTGTTCCATATTGCTGGATGCCTCGCGTTCTTGTATGTCGTGAATACAAGTCCACTACAGGATAAAACGTCGATGAGACTTATCAGCAGATAGTAAAGTTGATAATACAATGCGCGATTTAACATGCAGAAACAAACCTCCGATTTTTCTCCACTGCTGACATTTCGGGACAAAGCGCACCATCCTTGTGGGTGAACTTGTAAACTGGATATTACCTCAGCGTCGTCGCCTATAGGAAAATCGGTAAGGAACTCTACTCTATTGTGAGTACGAGTGTGAGCAAAGAGATGCGTGTAAGATGCTGCAACTGGTATGGTAGTCTGAGATAACTGCATTAGCCTGTACATATTTGGCTGCAAATAATAATACAATAAGAACGACTGAAAGTCATAGAGTTTACAAATATTAAAGTGTGAATAATAAATACCTTGAATCCTGCCAAATCCTGACTTAGCGTACTAAGTTTAAGATTATGTATTATGATGAGATATCCTGAAGTAGTGCATATTAACATTTTGCTAGTATCGGGAGTAAGTCTTGTTCGCATTAATCCATTTGTATGAAATACACGATTGTACACAAAGCTATTTTCTGTAAAGCTGTAAGGCATTGCAAAATATATGATTAATTATACAACATAGATGTAAAAAGAAGAAGTTACATGTCATTAAATATTTTACCTATTAATGTCCCAAGTATATATGCTACCATCAAATCCACTGGTCAACAATAAGCTATCACTCGGACTGTATTCTATGTTTTTAACCCAATTTGAGTGTCCCTGAAGAGTTCTTATCCTTTGCTTTAAGTTCCTGGCATCCCATAGAGCAACCGTACTATCGTCCGAACATGTCGCAAACATACGCTGATCCAGAAACCTTAATTGACAACAAAATGAGTACATTTTTTTTTTAAGTTAAACTTTTTACACAGTTTATTTTTTTCTTTTTTCTTCAATGTGAAGAAAAAAAAAGAAATGAATGTAAGAAGTTTTGCTGAAAAGAGTAGGCTTAATATTCATCTCTATTATGCAGTTTTCTTTTCTTTCAATTAATAAAGGATATAATGAAAATTGTCTAACCTTACGCAATTGACGCAGTCACTATGAGCATTATCTATCGCATGTATCAATTTCCTACATAATGGGTCAAACATTAAAATACTTTTCTTCTCGCATGCCGCCAGCAAAAGGGACCTGCAATATTGATTAAAAATAAGACCAGGCGGTTCAGATTCAGAGGTCTTGATAGACATGACTTTACAGTCGTTACTGACCCATCTGGCGAGTATTCTAAATTGAACACACCGCCGTGCCTAGCGGCGGTCAGATTATCTCCGTGGTCCCACGAAGTGATGGGTTGGATAGAGGAGTAGAGGGTCTTGTGGAAGTCGTCGCTGTGACCCAACGGAAACCTCATACCCAGCTCGCGTTGTCTTAACCAGAGACTGTTTGGCGTCTGCTTGATCCTTATCTTCGGCATCTCTCAGCCAGGTGTTGATCTCAGCAGCATCCAATCGAACGTGTCTACCGGCTCACTGGTGACGATCGTTGGGTTGTGCGACCGGATGAACGAGAATGCGAGTCCGGGACCAGAACGCGCTTCAACTAGAACGGTCTGCCACGTCCTTCAACTCTCCGATCTTTCCGTTTGTTTCGTTCTTCGCGATTAACGCGTTCAATCGACACTCTTCCCACACCTCGTCGCAAATTCGCGGTGTCCCATGAGGAAAATCGAGAACTCCAACAAACGGTTCAAGGTTCAACGGGCGACTAGGTTAGGTGCGAAACGCTACGCGCGATATTACACGTGACTCACCGCGGGCATTGCCGCTCGATATTCTTGGGTCGCGACACGGTCGCAACGTAGCACGAAAACGGCAACGGCTGATCCGGTTCCCCACGTCGTCGTGTTTCGACGGAAAAAGCACTCCGACAAGAGTTCAAATCAATTTTAAAAATCTGACATAACACAGATCAGCGCCATCTTTGCTGCTGATCGCTGGTATCGCTGTCTGTCATCGCATCGACACAATCGACATCGGTGATCGCCATCGTGACACAAGCGGGTCGCATGATTAAAAACAACAAGAACAATATTCTTGAACGTGTATTCTGGAAGGAGGAAGAGAAAGTGCGATAATGCGAAATGTAATTAATGAAAAAGATACTACATCTTTTTATACGCGCTTTCTCTCCCTTAATTCCGTCTTTTCCTTTTGTCTTTTTGTATAACTACATTCCAAAACACATTCTCTCAAAGGCAAATTTTACTCGATATAATATATGTAGTACATGTTACGTGTACTATATATTTCGAGTAAAATTTTCCTCGGAGATGTTTTGGGATGTAACTTTAAAAAAATATTTGAAAAAATGGCTGCGTTTAGTAGAAAAAACAGCTTTGTACAACTGCAGTTGTATGTACGATTCTTTAATATGATTGATTTATAATACATTTAGATCCAGTAAAGAACTAAGGGTAAGACCAACCACATCAAATTTTACAACAGTTGCAAAGCTACTTTCTTTGCTGAACACAACCAATGTTTGAAGAATATTTTTTTCAAATATATTTTTATATTTTAAATTTTATATATTTAAATATTTTTCAAAAAGAGTATTTGAAAAATATTTAAATAAGAGAAATGATTATAT
>NW_017257338.1:1231975-1402239 GCF_001594055.1 Mycetomoellerius zeteki
AATTATATATAATTATATTAAAAAATCGACATATTTTATATATAATTATATATAAAATATGTCCATATGCCCAGTAAGAAATGACAATGATATCGAATCGACGTCGATTCGACGTCAATTTGATGATTCCATTGTCATTTCTCACTGGGTATAGAACATTTTTTTCCGGGAATGGCGATTTTATTAAGCGATGCACTTTTACTTTGCTCTTATAATTAGATACGATAAATCGGATAAATGTCCACAATAAGTAAATCGTGATGTAATAATTATGCGTAATTGTAATGTAAATCTAAAACAGCAATCGTCATGGCTGTTTCATGCGAAGAACACGAAGCTTCCTAGTCTTCGTCTGATATAACATTCACATCGAAGTTTAGGCCGGTCCCACGTAGATGTTCCTCCGTCCATTTGTCAAATCGTCGAGCGAGATCCTTTGACATGTAATTCGTCCAATCGCCAACTTCGCCTTTTCTGATAAATTTGAAATTCGAATCGGTCTTTGTCTCCTCCTTGTCTAGTAGCAGTTGTACGTTCACCGAAGGGTTCGCTGCTATTTTAGAAAATTTCAGATGTTCACATAATCCGGCAACTTGCTCGTCCGTCACGTTTTTGCCTAAAAATTTCGCTGTTTTCTTAATCGCTGCCACCTGATCCTGCAAAGCACAACGCGCAATTTAACAAGAAAAATCAAATGAAGCTTTATTCCAAAACCAATTGTTTTACCCGTTTCATTTCTTCATACGTGAGAAATAATATGTTAGCTTGATCTCTCGACTTCCAGAAAGGCAGAATGTGATCCCAAAACGGAGAGAATGGCACTAAACATACATTATTTCTAGGGTTTGCTATTATACGTTTAAACGAAAATACGTTTACACGTATAATTAGCATATCCGTTTAGTAGAATCGTTTTTCCGAATATTTTCACTTTTTTTATATAAACGTTTATCCCTTTATTAAGGAGTGTGACGAATTGAGAAAATGCAAAAAATTCGATTTTTAATTTTATTAAAAAACGTTAAAATATTCGAAAAGATGTTTTTCATAGATGGATATGTTAAATATACATGTAAATGTATTTTCGTTTAAATGTATAATAAAACACGTATATTCGGGAAAATGTTTCTTTTATAAACGGATATGCTAATTAAATGTGTAAACGTTTACCTTCAAGTAAACGTTTTTTTGAAAGCGAATATAAACGGATAAACGTTTCACGTTTACGCGTATCTTCGAAAAACGGAATAAAATTAGAGCCCTAATTATTTCTGACATTTAACTCTAATTTCGATCTGGAGTGTCTATTAAAATTCTTCCAAAATTATAAATTCTTTTAAAAATTGTGACGAACATATCGTGAATCAATAACGTATCGTTCAACGTACCACTATCACGTAGCATTAATTCTGCGAAATCATCGAAGCTTCCATTTATACCGTGGAATGCTTTGCAATAATAATAATAACTAACGCAGACGTCTTTTGAATTTCTCGTGATATAAACTATCTGCAAAAAGAAAAATCAATACAAAGGCAAAAATAATCGCGACTTTTCACTTGTGCGTCGCATCATCACCTTTGGTTTTTTCTCATGAAGCTGCCGCGGTAATAAGTCCCAAGGTAGATGAGTTTTGATGTATCGCGGCCGTGGCATCTTTGCTATATTTTCGACAGAGTTACCCAGATCTTTAAACCATTCATCATACTTCCCGTTGATCATGATAACCGAACCCCTGACGAGGGAAGACATTTGGAAAATGATAAATATACCCAGGTAGTAAACTAACATTATTTATCGTCATTTTAACATTAAAATGACACTTAATTATGACAACATTGTAACGTCAAAATGATGACAATAATATCTACTTGCTCTACCTAGATAGTGTAATTTCTCTTGCAATTTATAAAATAATGATTCGATTCGTGAATCTACTTACTCGAGCATAGGACTCCGCTTTAATATGATCGTTCGGGCTTCTTCGTAGTCAAAATCGTGCCCGATGCACCATGTCATTTCTTGTGCCCAGTGACTTCCTGAAAATCAATCGTAGATTGTAAGAAGTAACGTTTGGGAAAAGAGAACCAATCATCAGGCAAAGTTTTAAAATATATTTTTTATTATTTATTTTATATTTTTAATATTAAAATAAATGTGTCAAAAGTATATTTTAAAAGCATTTGCTGATTGGGAATTAGAGATAACACCTGCTTGATCAAACTCCGATTTATTCAATCGGCGACTATAACGCTCGTTTCTAGCAATGTAAATTAACTTTAATTTTGGTTTAACTTATACTTCATCTTTTTCTAATTCTTGAAACTAGAAAAAGATGATAGTTGAACTAAGATTAAAATTAAACTACATTGGTAGAAATAATTAAACTTGCCTATGGCAAAATTTCTGACCTATAATTCGTCATCTCTAATTCAATCTTTCTTTCCATATTAGTTAAAACAGTAAAAAAATTAATAACTCTATCTGCGTTAACAAAAAGATACTACAGATATTAATTTACCACCAATTGAGTATAACTTGATCAATCACAGTTTGATCAAAAATCACCCTAATTACGTGGAATTTTTTGCGTTTCGGATAAAAATCGGTTTGTTTTTTTTTTTTTATTATTACACAACCATAAAATTTATTTAGAATTATTTACTGAATTGTGTTACTGAAACATTTACCAGTTCGAGGAAACGAGATCATCCAAACGTCGTCCTCGTATACCGGCATGTCACGTATTTTCTGAGCGTAAAAGATCATTTTCGGCGGTAACAAGCAACAACTGGGTTGCACCTTTACGAGACACGGCTTCAACCCAAATATCTCGTCTAATTTATCCGCCGTCTCGTCATCCATAGTGGAGAATACGATCGACCTTTTATCCACTTTAAAAAAAAAAAAAACAATTCAATACAAATGAGTGATTTAAAAAGATTTGCTTTGACAATTCTATATCTGATTCACTTATTCCTTACTGTTTATATCGTGCAGATATCAATATGCGCGAATCTAACGCGGATTTAAATATGGACTTCACACACTCAAATGCTGTTCCACACACGACTTGCAGAGGAACGAGTGTACCACCCGATCACGCAACCTATATATATATGAAACCATGGAATGCCCCGCGGGGGGCGGGGCCGGGGGGAAAAATAGGCGAGAGGGGTATTGTGGCGCGGGGAGGCAGCCAATCAGCGATCTGAATTGACCTCCCACCATCTCTGCCCCCCCCCCCCAAAAGCCCCGTCGTAGTATATAAAAAATACACACATATCTAAAAAGACATAGCGCATAAAATTGCAAATAGAATTTTATTTTAATTTGGTCAGAATTTTAAACATTTAAAGTGGACTTATTTATTTATTCTTTTTTTTAATCTTAACTCTTTTTTCTAGTATATTGCGAAGATGATTTCTTATCAAACGTAAAACCGCCGACGAACAATTATGATAAGAAATGTAAAGCGTGAGTTGTATTGTGCATATTTAAATTATTTTGCGACATTATTAACTCTCTCGTCAAGTAGAGATTTCACTTTCGGAGAAAGTCACCAGGCTACATTCTTATCAGGAGTCGATTACACATTGAATATATTCTTCGCCGTGATCGGCAAAGCTGATTTTCAACTGCAGCGAAAATAAAGCCCTAAACACAATGCGAAGCAACAGCGATAGGGATAGAAATCCACAGACGATAAGCGTAGCGATAGAAACAAATAAATCCAATATATAGGTAATGGTAGAAGAAATCCGGATTTCTTATGGGTTTCTTTCACCATTCAGGAATGCATATGTCAATCAATGTCAATGCAGAAATACGGAATAGGCAATAGCGATAAAATTTTCGACGAATTGGAATTTTGTGTCTAGTTCTATCGCTGTTCTTATTGTTGCTATTTGCTTCGTATTATATTGTATTTAGGACTTAAGAGGATCCTAAAGTGAATCTGTTTTATCAATTTTTCCAAACAAGTATTTTTCTAATTGCCTTTACAGATTAAAAAATCCTTCTCCATAATTAAAGTATAAACGATAAAGTAACTCCGATCGATCGATTTTATGCCAAAAACGAAAAAAAGTTGGAAAATTACAGTTTTGTTAACGCCATGTCTTTTAATACTGATAAATAATCTTTTCATGAAACACTTCAGAATCATACATAATTAATACCATATTCTTAGATGATCCTGTAAAGAAATTACTTTTTAAAAGTTTCTTATAAGATTAAAGCAAGATCTTTTCATTGCGATATAAATCGTGTACGATTCATTTAGTAATTATTAGATTCCTAGGTTATTGAAGAGTGAATTACTGGTGAGATTAATGTACAAATTATATAAGATTCTTATATGATCATGTACGTTCATTTAGTAATCTTGATTGATCACGTACATCTCTTTTAAAATCTGGTACAAAAACTCACAAGAATTTTCAACAGGGCGGAGTTCGGGCTTCCCTTAATTAGGATCCCCTTAAAGTTCTAGACACAATGCGATCGGAGGCAACAGCGACAAGAACAGCGATAGGAATAGTATAGAAACAAACGATATACATACAATTGTCGCCTCCCGTTGCACAATGTCGTGAAAGAAATAAAAGGCCAACCAAAAAGATGCAAGCATGGTCGACTCAAAGAATCGAATGAAATGCGCGCGGAAACTGCGCGTTGCAGATCGCGTGATCTCTCCTCACCCCCGACAATCACGTGGTTTATTGATTGCCATCTGTGATGTACGAGTGTGTTTTGTCATTCTGTGCTCTAGATCGCTGATGCATTCGAATTGAACGCCTGTTTACGTACGAGTGACCGTGCATGACATGGGTAAGTCTCTCCCTGCTCGTCGCAAAATCCATTCCGCAGGTTGACGCGACGATCGCGCGTCGTCGGTTCGTCGCACGGCTTTGGAGGTTATGTTCCATCTGTCTACTTGCACAGCTGTTCGTGCGTGTGACGTTTGTGCATATACGAGTGCTTGCACGGCTGTGTGCGCTCGCAATTTCGTATCCTTGAATTTTCGTAAAAGTCTTAACGAACATACGTTCCGAGAGAAAGAAGAATCGCGGAAATGTACGGCCGTTGTTTTTCACGCGCTCGAGAAGCAACCTTGAAAGAATGAGAGTTCGTAAGTGCGTATTTTCATTCGTTTACTCACGTACGATATTTTCTTTCTCTTACTCTCGAGTCTCTTGGTCGTCAATTTTCTTAATTTCCTATCAAATCAGTAAAGAATATATTGCTACACTTTTTGGATTCTTGTCCTTTTGGCATCTTGATGGATCCAATATGGGATATTTTCCATTTAGTGACACAAGTCGACAAATGTCATTCCTTCTTAACATTCAATGAACAACAGAACGACACTTGTTTCGATTTGTGTTATTAAATGGAAAGCATAGCTAGTCTCTTATTTGTATCATGAATCAGTCAGTAGACTTTATAATAGCAGCAATGTACATTGAAATTACACGGTTCTTTGAATGCAAAATCTATATACTTATGTTTGTAACGTGTGGCTGTATGGAAGGGGGGGTGTCTGCAGTATTCTGAGTTTGAATCCATAGAATAGATTTGCTAAGCCCAAAAAGTTATGCAAAAATCAATACATTATTTTATACGATATATTATAATTCAATTATTACAAACGAATGAGTTGTAAAATTCTTTGTTGTTTCAACAAGTATTATGCTACTTTCAGAAAATTGATTTGTTCTTTGTAACTGAACTTTTGATTTTTTTTTCTCTTCTCTTTAATGTGTCTAATTATATTAATTTTAAGTGTAGAAGGAATAACGCTACAGCTACAAAGAACAAACTTAATAGTATATTTATATGACTTGATGTGTAATTATTCTCCAATGTCACTTTGGAGTATGTTTTATTCATAAACTGAAATTCCTTTCAGGTCTGTAAATCAAAAGGAGCGGTGTTGTACTTTAAACCGCTTTGGGAAGCGGGCAATGTGGCTTGGCAATAATAATCGCTGGAACTTTTCCATGGATCAGATATTTCACGATCTTATTCACGAATGTAAATATGTGGCACCAGGAGCGCAACTCACTTACGCCTTGAGGAATCGCTTGGAGAAGTATAAAAGAGAAGTGCGGAAAGATATTGTGTCTCGTGAGAAAGAGGGTTGTACCGCTTTGTTTATCGCCTGCAAGAGGGGCCACGTGGAGATCGTCGAATATCTCATAAAAAAATGTGACGCGGACATCGAACAAAGAGGAAGGTACGAAGTGTTGGACGACAGATCCGTTCATTGTGTCACTCCGCTATGGTGTGCTGCAGTATCAGGAAATTTGGAAGTTATAAAATGCCTTATATCCCATGGAGCTGACGTCAATGCGGTCTCTGATTCTGGATCCACTCCTGTTAGATCTGCGTGCTTTATGACACATATGGGTAACGAAATATATATAATTCGTTTAGAATACAATTGAGAGAGAAAATAGAATACATAAATGTGAAGATAATGTGTTAGATTAGATATCTTTTAAAAGCATATTTTGTGAAGTGGATAGAAGTCGCTTTTAGATAATATTAGATATAAGTGTGCTGTAGATATTTTTAATCAAATTATTGAAAAAGATAAAAATAGTATTAAATAAGAGAAGTTTAAAACAGAAATGATAATAGTTTTATTCTACTTTTATAACATATATATGATTTTTCATCTACTTGTATCTCTTCAATTAAAATAAAATAACGCCTGCATAATTTTTTGCACTCAAAATATTAAATAGGTAGATATTTTACAATAAAAGCAATATAGTATATTTGCGATTAAATTATATTAGATTAAAAATATGAATGTATGTAGGTCTAGGTCAGACCTACTTTTAAACTCTTTGCAAGTGCTGCAATCTGTGCTAATTACTCTATGACGTTTTTATTAAAGGAATCAAATATACATATAATGTAATAATACATATAATTAAATGTATATCTTTTCCTATTATTAAATACATTCTTATATTAAGTACAAAAAACATTCTAATATTAAATACATTTTTTATAATATAGTCTAATCTTAATTATAAATATGATTATTTGCATTTAGATAACACAAGTTATCTGGATTAACAGAATGACTTTATGTGGATAACACATATTTTCCAGATATTGTCTCTTATTTAGTGGAAAACGGCGCCGATATATTAAAAGCGAATTATAACGGTGGAACATGTTTGATAAATTCTGTACAAAGTGTGGAGTTATGTACTTTTTTGTTGGAACATGGCGCGGATGTAAATGCCACTGACATTCAGAACAAAACTGCCTTGCATTATGCTATACAAGAGCACAGACTTCAAACTACTAAACTGCTCTTAGAACATAGTGCAGACCCTCATCTTAGATCTCGTTATAATGATGATGCCCTCCAGACTGCCTGTCTTAAAGGAGCCATTCAGATATTTGACTATTTAGGTGAGAGGATTTTTGTAGGAATGTAATATTGGAACATCTACTTATTTAATAATAAATCTCTATAAGAAATTTATTCTCTTGAATTATTTCATGATATGTATAACATTATGTATAATTTAGTGGAAAACGTATCGTATTCTGCGGAAAGATTGGCAGATGCAAACGAACTGATGGGATCTACATTTTTTGACGATCACAATGATACGCACATGGCGTTGCAGTATTGGAGGGCAGCGATGATCCTCAGAATGGTCAACTCGGATGATGGAGTGCCTTTACCAAAGAGACCTGAATTACCAAAACGCGAAGCTTATAAAAACACTACGGAATTTTCGAATTTGGATGAGTTAAGCGCTATCTCGCTCGATTTAGATACAATAAGAATACAAAGCCTGCTGATATGCGAAAGAATATTAGGTCCGCATCACAAGGATACCCTCTTCCGGCTGATGTTTAGAGGTGCATCGTATGCAGATGCCTTAAGGTAAATATTTTAGTTTCTTAAACTATTTTATATTATATTTATATTGTATATTTTATCGTAAGAGATTTTCTTTTCTAGATATCAGAATTGTATAGATCTGTGGCGTCGCGCGTTAGAAATTAGGGTAGAAAAGGATTCGGTATGTAAAACATGTAAAATGCTTATATATCATAGTTATAGATGACGTGATTTTTCCATCATTGTATATGAAAAATTGATCACATTTTGACGATCAAATTTTTTGCAGATCTTGTATGCGGATACTTGCTTTACCGCACAAGCTCTTGTAAGGCTTATGGTAGATTTGAATGAAAAAACGTTGGAAGTGATGGATCGAAATCGAGAAAAGCAGGAACCGCGATTTTGCGATGTAGTAGCGATATTTAAATTACTTTCTAGCCAACTGACCGAAGCTAGAGAATTGCTGGAGGTATATGCGATTTGCATATATATACAACCGATTTATAGAAAATTTTGTGTATTACATTGTGATATATTATTACTGTACAATTAATTATACAAATGTGAATATTATAGAAGCGTCCTGTACATAAGAGACAAAGAGATAGTTACGAACGCATCTTGAAGTGCGTGACGCATCTTATTTACCTGTTAGTAGAAACGGCGAGTTCTGACGAAGAGAAAACTCTAATGCATCAACTAGTACGTGGTTTAGTGAAACAAAATCCAAGAACTGTTTATACAGAGGACACGCTTCTCCATCTTTGCGTTTCTAGTTTAAATACAATTAATTCTAGTTATTTTACTTCTGCCGACGATATGCATGTAAGTATGGACCTTCAGTTATGTATTAATTAATATTCTGTAATTAAAAAATTGTTTCCTGGACTTGTTTGATGGGAAAATCGACTATAAATTAGATATATGGAGGAAATATATATATATATGTACATATATAATAATAGAAGTATGTGATGCATATTTTCAGACAATCTTCCCACGTTTAGATGTTGTTAAATTACTCTTAGATTGTGGGGCATATGTTGATGCTAGAAATATAATGCGATCAACACCTTTACATGTAGCAAGTAACGCATATAACTTTCGCAATCCCGTAAGTATTTTTCTTTATACATTTATTTTTTATATAGAATTTTATATAAATCAAACTTAATGATTCATGAATTTATATTTGTAACAGCTGATAAAATTATTGTTGGATTATGGCGCGCACTTGGATACACCAAATAGAGCGGGAGATACACCAGCGCGATTGATATCCTCTAATTCACTAAATAGCGTCAACCTCCTTAATTATACTAGCCTTCAGTGTCAGGCTGCGCAAGCTGTTTGTAAATATGGAATTCGTAGTACAGAACTACCTATTACGTTACGTTATTTTCTAGAACTTCATAGAGAATAATATTGATAATAAGATTTTCAAATAATTTGAATGTTTATTAAGAATAATTTTGCAACGTATTTTGTTATAATTTCAACATATTCCTGGTGAAAATTTTTCTCATAATTTTTATACGAATCGGACATTTTTCAGAAATACTCAGAAATATTCGGAAAGTTTACATCTCAGGATTTTTCATACAAGTGAATTCTGAAATATTCCGAAATTTCTCATCCCACAATTTTTTAAAAATATTTTTTAATTTTTTAGATTTTATAACATCTTATGAAATTATACTTAAAAAATTTTAAGAAATCTGACGATATTTCATAAGTAACATATATGAAAAATTCTGAGAAAAGATGTAGATTTTCTGAGAAGTATTCCAATTCGTATAAAAAAATGTGGGAAAGTTATAAAATTATATAGAAATTCTGAAAAATTATACGGAAAAATTCTGAGAAAAATTTTCGCTAGAGATACGACAATATCAAAGGTTTCGTATGTAATAATAAACAATGGTATGCATAGGCGCCGACTACGGGAGGGGGACAGACCACTTTTTGCCCTCCTCTCAATAATTTTTACTTTTTGGTTTTTTAACAAAAGGTTTTTAACAATTGCAAATAATTTCTGCGATCGAAACTGTGAGAGAGCATTGGTCACATGACATACGCTATACATAACGTTGACGCGGCGAATTAAAAGTGGTGACGATGGCACGTCATCTGCTGTCCTAAGGTGCTTTCCAACAAGAGACGATATGATGACACGGTGTGACACAGTGAGTGCATTCAGTACCACGACCGCTCACTGAGCACTCAATGAGCGGTTGTAGTACTGAATGCATTCAATATATCATTACATTTTTGTTGTTCGCCAGGATCAGATGATTATTGTATTGTACTGATTGGGTGGATTCAGTACTACGACCGCTTACTGAGCGCTCAGTGAGCTCTTGTATCTGTTTGGGCTACATTTTTAGTTCTAACGGAATATGCCAATAAGATGCAAGCACTCAGTGAGCGGTTGTAGTACTGAATGCACCCATTGTGAATCGCTTGTTGAGGTGTGTTCTGATTCATCAGAGTGCTCCTCGGGTGTCATGTCATCCTTGTTTAACGTTTGTTAAACAACAAAAATGACATTACATCCGGGGAGCACTCAGGTGCAGGGAATCTGAACATGTCCCTGGGCCCCTATTCTGTAATTGTCGGTAGGCGTGTAAAACAGTTACAGAATAGGAGCCCTAGTGTCCCTGCACGTACCAAAGAGAAACCTGAGAGAGGACATGAGAGCCTTTTTCCTGTAACCGCAAAATACTTTATGCACTGCAGTCTTCTGAAGAAGTATCAACTACACAACATTATCCATTTTTTGCGATGCTCTTGATGGAAATAAATCGCTAAAATCGTTAAAATCTCCATTAATTTGATAGATTTTAGTTATTTCAGTAATTTATTTCTATCAGTAGCATCACAAAAAAGTGGATATTGTTGTGTTCCCCCCCAATATTTCTCGGTACCCCCTCAATATTTTTCGCAAGTCGGCGCCTATGATGATATGTATATTAATTATAATTAGTTAATGCAGATTATAAGAACATCATAGAAAAAAACGTAACGTAATGTTATGAAATGAAACATGTCAAAATTTTAATTATATATAAAGAAAGTACTATTTTTAGAATCCTCCTGTTAAGTGTGATCCAAATTGTAAATATCGCGCATGCAGTTTAAGACATCAAAGTGAAAAGACTGAATGTGAGAAGACAGTGCTTCTACAAAAACTAATTTTCTCGACGAGTATACATACTTTACAATATTAAAATCGTTTTTAATACTTCTGTACAGCGACTTGCGTAATCTAATTAAATATTAAGAGTTCGTGCAATCTTGGACAGCCATTCTTAAATATTACAAGATATTACTTAAGAGAAATCTGCATTCAAAAATCGTTAGACATATATTATACTTAATTTTAAAAAAATACTCTATGCAGTAGAAAAGATAAACATTGGCGGCAATATGAATTGTTTTTTGAAGATACAAACTAACTGTATAGGAATAAGAACGTTAGATGCAAGATTTTTGATTTATTGAAATTTTAATTTATTAAATTTTAGAAAGAGTTGTATTAAAATTTTTTTCAAAAATATTGTGAATGGTGCTTTTTTATGATACGTATTTGTCTAATGGAAACATTTCTATTGATTTTTACAATATTATCTAATAATTCTGTTTAAATTATTGATTAATTGATATAAAAACTAATAGAGTGCCTTTCTATTCTACACATTTTGTATTATATATTTTATATTAATGTTACTAAATATTTTTTGTAATTCAGATGTTGATGAATATGATGAAGCATCTTAATATTATTGATATTGAACATTTTCTTTTTATATTATATTTTTAATTTAAATTTAGATTTTATTTTTTTATTTATCGCTATATAAATCGTATTTCTAGAATTATCGCTTTTCACACTAACAAGAGTCGTCACACAACTGTCCGATTTAATTCTCCGTAAAATATGTTGTTAAACACAAAGATCTAAGAGACACGTATTTTTTTATACGTGCACTAACTCATGTTTAAGGGGTGAAACACGTCAACAAAAAAAAAATCTGTCTCTTAGATTTTTGTATTTAACAATATATTTCACGGAGAATCAAATCGGTGCCGGACAGTTGTGTGACGTCCCTTATAAGTTATCACATCAAAATTAGATAATTTTCAAATTTTGATATTATATGGTTAATAAATCTCTAAAATGAATCTCTAAAATTATTTAAGTTTAATAATTACGTTATATCTCAAATTGCTAGGTTACTCCATTTGGAAAACTTGACTTTTCTGTGATAATGACAAGTTCGCTCGCGCCGCCTCTGCTGGGCAAGAGAGCCGACCAATAAAATTAATTTCGCATTCGTCATTCCTCTTAATCTAATCTATAAAAATCCTTGATGCGATAACAAATATTAAATTAAAGCAAAACCAGCACCAAGCTGCGCTGGAGAGTATAATTGAGAATTATACAAATACAATGTAAGAGTTGTTGAATTCCTTTATTTATCAACATCTGAATTTTAATTAAGGCTTTTGCTTACTAATTTATTTTTTCATGTATGTAATTTAAGTCTTTTTAAGTTTCACTTTATAATTTAGATTTGTTTGTTATTACCTGCAATATAAAGATTTATAAAAATGATAATATGTTGATAACATATATTTGAAACGCTGAAAAACTATCAATCACACAATATTGATTTTGAAACATGCAATCTTGAAATTAATACACAATTATAAAAACCGATAGAGTTTATGTGTAACATATAGTATTTGGAATCAGCCTTAAAAACTTAATCTAGATTATATAAAAAACTTGCTTTTCGTATATTTCAGCGTTTTATTTAAGAGTATAAGGATATGACGGATATGCCACATATTTAAAATGTCAATAAAAATAAATAGTGAGATTTATCGATGTTTTGCATAAAAATCTGTAAATTTTTAACTACACTATCGAATATAGTGATTATCACATGTGAGGCTATTACAAACCTTTGTTTAAAAATATTACAATTTATTATACAATATATGAATATATAATTATACAATATATGAGCGAGAATATTAATTAATATAAAATTGAAAACAAATGCGTTATAAATACACAGTTGAAGCAAACGTCACATTCTTGTATATCCTAACACGGTCTGCATTAGCAAAACTTTTGCAAAGCGATTAAAAAAAAAGATTTGAATTGTTATAATTGGCACTTTATTTAAGCACGTAAATATTAGAAATATACTCACATCGATCTTCTCGTTTGAATATAACGCATTGCAAATGTAATGTATGTTGTCTTTTATATGCTCACGATATCCTATTGAACTAATTAATGGTATACGAAATAAAAAATTATTGCAACAATTTGAGGACGTTTAACATCCTTTCATTTTATCTAATTCTTTGTTTTTATGATATAAATTAATGTTTCTTTAAATATTATTTAAATATAACATTATTGCTTTTTTTTACATAGTGAAATAAAGAGAGCATATAAAATTGATCCTGTTATTGTAATCCATTATTAAATCGTGCACATCTGCAGATAATGCAGAACTTATAGGAACTATTGCATTAGAGTTTCTTAATTTTTTAATAAAACCAACGTACAATGATTTAGTATCTTTGTGATGCATTATCGATATGTACACATTGAAGCACAAGAATTAGTAATTCATTAGAAATAATTTAACGCGTTCTTATGTAAAATATTTAAATAAATTGCAGAAAAATATTTGATAATAGAAATATTTTTCTGCAAGTAATTTTCAACTTTATAAAAATAGACCGCAAAATACAATCGCAATTGCAATAAGCAATGATAATTTATGTATGATTGCACCGTTCTTCGTGTAAGAATCGACTACGTGAATTTTCCAGCCCATGTTTGCGTGCGTGAATGAGTGATAATATACCAGGTCGGGCCATGATGAGTTTGGACTTATTATTAAAGTGCCGCCTTCTCCTGCACACGAGAGATAGAGGAACATGAAAGAATTTTTACAACCGTTACTTGTCTTCATGCGTGTTCGAAAACGTGACATTTTCGAACTTTTCCATTTAACATACGTTTTAGAAATTTAAAGATTTAAAATCGAAAGAGATTTTTTTACCTGGTTCGCAGACTTGCACGAGCGTTCTGTTGAATTTTTTAAATGATGGGAAATTATCATCCAGTCTTCTGTCTCGACCGTTGTGCTTGCTTAAGCAAAGCGGCCCAACTGGAAAGTAACGAATCAAGTAAAGAATTCTGCGAACATTCGTGTCTAAATTTATATAAACGTGTGTGATTCGCGTAAGAAGACTCTATACAAACCCGCGGTCGGTCGCGGTCGACCTCTTCTAGTCAGTTCAACGCCAGCCAACACCCTGATCTTACTTTGTGCAAGATCGCTGAGCGTATCGTATCCCCCGTGAGGTTCATCAGTTATTATTAACGGATGATAAAGATCCGCGCTGTGCGGATTATTTCCACCGTGAACCCGAAAACTGTACGTCAAGTCTCGTCGTAGATATAACTCGGGTATCAATGCACCTTCGATGTACCAAGCAAGACCCACCGATGGTTTGCCTGCAAATATGTTTCGTGAAATCTTTGTAAACGTCGTAAAAGTGATAAACGATAATCGAAATTAATTAAGTTCATACCTGTGATTCCTTGATATCCTCGTTTTCCTCCGGAGGGCCCGATGGTTGCTTTAAAAGTTCTGACACTTCTGTCGAATATTTCTGTTTTTTGCCAAGGTTCTCTATAAGAATTATCAGTAGGTGCTTAAAAAAAATCTTCAAAAATATATATATCTAATATCCCAACAATACCACCTAATATAAGTGTTAGGATGTTATCATTTCTCACTCAACAATATAACTGTAATATAATACAAGTTGTACGTATTCAAAAGTATATTGTTGCGTGGGAAATTATAATTAACAATTGTATGCTACTGTTAGTCGATATTTGATGAGATATTTAATGGAAATTCGTATACATGTATATAATATTAAAAAATAATTTGATATACATATATGACCAAAATACATTCGTTCTTCGCACCTCGGGAGGATTTTGTGATTATGCTGTGTAAAATCGATGCACGTATTCTCCGGCTCTTTACGATTCAACTCGAGCATCACATCGCCTCTTGGATATACATCGTGAAAACTCGGTTCGTTATTAGTTTTATCGAGCCTGCCCAAGGCCCAGACCACGTATGCCGGTTTATCCGTGGGAAAATCTTTATCTCCGACATCGGCTGTGCGAAAGTAAAATTTTTACGATCTATGTACGTCGTACATAATAAGTATTTATAAAAAAAAAAGCGCGTGCCTATGTGACTCACATGAGATAAGTGTACGTCGGTACGTAATGATATTGATGCCGTCCTCCCTCACTGCGGTGTAAAGCTGATTGCTGTCTAAACCACCGAGAAGCTCATCTCTGCAAACTCCTTTATACTGACCCAGAACTTTCCCACACTATTATCACAATAATTAAAATACACATTAATCTGTTGTCTTTCGTTTTTCTGCCTCTTTTATTTATGGACTTAATAAATTGAATAAATTTGATTTTAATTTTAATTATGTAACTTTACTCACTGGCGCCTTTGCCGTAATATTGTAATCTGTAGCGTATCCTCGTGTATCGTCCATATATGCGACAGCCACATCTGCACCTTCCATTCGGCTGGAGGTCTCGGAACCGGATAAACCAAACGCCATGTATTCGTCTTTGGCTGGAAAAATCGAAATGTGCAGAAATGAGCAATCTCTTTCAAGCCTCAATTTTTAAAAGATAATTGTGAATCTATGAATTTGTTAATACATACCGACTTGACCTGATAATTGAATAGTGATCTGCGGACCAAAGATCTCCCAGGCGAACTGATATCGCTTGTGCAGCTGGACACAATTCGGAAGAGACTGTGTTTGCTTGAGAACTTTTATCAATGACGGCGGTACGTTGAGTCCGTTGGGTATAATGATAGAACCGTAATTAGACTTAGTTTTTACGTCGAAAACGCTCAGCCAGTCTATGTTAAAGACTGTTTTATCGCCTGGTAGCTCCAATATGATATCTTCATTATTGTATGATCTAAGAGGATCCATGCTGGAAAGAGAAATATTATATATTCTTTTACATATACTTCTAAATAACTGTAATTACATCATGAGATCTTTAATGAAAAAGTTTCACTGAAATTATTCCACGTTTTGGAATATTTCAGCGAAATAGTTGAAAATTTGCTGAAACTTCACTGAAAGTGAATTTTTCAGCTAACATAAAAAATGGCTGAAAAATCACTGAAATCCAACCGAAATTTCTCTGAAATTTTCCTGAAATTCTTACTGAAATTTGTCTAAAAATTTTGCTGAAATTTTTCTGAAATTTTGTCGAAAACGAATTTTTCAGCTAAAAATCGCTGAAATTAAACTGAAATTTTTTTGAAATGTTGAAATTTTGTTGAAAAGTTCCAAAACGTGGAACAATTTCGGCAACATTTTTCTCTCCACCAGGGATTTTTAATAATTTACAAATAAATTAATTTATTCGCGTCAATAATATTTTATAATTTTATTTTATTCCTCTTACTATCCATATTCATCGGGTATTTTCTGGCCTTTGCTGGATGGTTGCGGGCCAAGACCGACCCAAAAGTATGTGTCCACACCTTGTCCATCGTAAATGAATTGTGGGATGCTGATGGTTTTCGAGTCCAGGATCACAATGGGTTCTGACGAGACATTGTGAGATCTTTTCGACAGTTGTGATATTTTTTGAGGCGTGGGTGGATCAAACTCCTCCGGAACGTAGATATCTCCGAAGGTGTTCTAGTTTCGATTAAAAAGCATTTCAAATCATCAGACTCCATCTATCCTTAACTAATCCTTGTATAGCTTTTATCTTATATATCAAATATTAAATATAAAATAATGCTGTACACGAAATTAATAAATCGCTTAAAATTTATATTACCTGACTCACTAAATCGTACACTGCGAACCATTTGATGTCCGTTATTTTTTTATTATCCGGTAAAGTCAGTGTAAAATCCTTGTTAAAATAGCGATCCAAAATATTTGTTCTGAAAGAACACACATATACTCAAGATGCAATTTGGCACTTTATCTAAAAATCTTCTTAGTTTTTCTTTTTAAATTAACGGAAAAAAGTAGCTTACTTGCCCCACTCATCAGGAACGATAAATCCTTGCGGGCCCGGTCTATTTGATGCGCCTGCCCAAAAAAATGTATCGGCTCCATTACCATCGTAATTGAAAGACGTCAGCAGCAAAGTGTATTGGTCAACAGCCCAGACATCGCCGGAAACTTGGTGATGATACGGATTTAATTTTCCCAGAAATTTCCCCTTGTATTTTTCCTCATTATCTTCTTGTGCATAAGCTGTCGACATTATTTGAAATATTTATTGACCTAATGAAGGAATTTTTTTAATACGGTAGCATAAAATATAATTGTTTAACATTGCAATATTATACTTCTTCTCACGTCTTTTCACAATTTAAATATTTATAAAAATTCATAAAAATATATAAAATGATTCTATATAATAAAGGTTTTGAAATAATTGTTCCAAATAATCCAGTAGCTCCAAGAGCTCTAGATTTTGCCGCGCGCACTCGTATTCGTCGGAGACATCGATGCCGGTCGGGTAAAGCGATGTCTTCGGTCTGATTTCGGCTCTTTCTCGAGACTTCGTCGATCTCCTTTTCCACAAATACGTATTTTTTTGCAATATGCATCATAATTATACGGCTGGTAATTACCGCAAGAAAAAAACAAGCATCCTAGAAGCGTCACGAGGATACTCGGTCCCTTCTTTCTCACGACACCTGCCATCGCTTCATCTTCAATCCAAGTATTCCAAAACGTGTCGTTGACTTTTTAACGGAAGACCCACGAGACTGCCAATAGCGAGAAGCTGATGAAACCAACAGATGATCGGGAAACTACGTGCAATCGTGGTGATTCATTGCTCATAATCAGACGAGTCGGACTAAATCCTTGGATGAGCGAACCGACGTGGTCGTCACACTCGCGATAGCGGATAACGGAGGGTGAACGTGAACTGCGTGAAATCACGGTGAAATCACTGGACGCCAAGGCGTTCCCCGTTGTCTCTCGCAGCGGAAACGAGCGGAAACACGACTAGAAAGTCAAATCGGCCTTCGTGGGACGCGGTTCCACGCACAACCGCTACAGCTGCACATTCCCCGAGAGAAAGTACACGCTGCGCGGGGAACGCGCAATCGACGATGAAAGAACGAATTCGTTCCGTGGTCGCGGTCGCGGGTCGCGGTCATTATCGCGTTATTCGCCGGAATCCAGTTCGCGAGGACGATAGACCGAACGAGTCCTTCGACAAAACTGGTTTTTCTTTGACAAAAAACAATATGCAATTTTTAAAATCTCACAATATTCAAAATATGCGCGAATCTTTTCCTCGATTTTCTCCAAAATATTCGAAAATGGTCGAGAAAGCGAAAAGTTTCTCTGCGTTGCGTTGCGCTTTCCGCATTTATTATTAGAAAGAAATGAGTGTTTAGGACTTTTGAGCAAAAGAAAGTGGAACGTGAAAAGTTGCAAGAAAATATAGAAAATGCGATAAAAAAATTGAATCTAAAAAATACAAAAGTACAGCTGGTGTGAAAAGAAATATTAAAAGTTGTAAAGAATAATTAGTAAACGATAGCAGCTTAAAGTCCAAAAATAGAAATATCTCTCGAGCATGAAGTTTTAATTTGTAAGCTTCTCCTTTGTATTAACGCGATATTTTAATATAATATTAAAGAGCAATTACAAATGTATCGATTAAATATCTAGCTTAAAGAATTCACACCACATTTCTGGATTAAATCACTCAAATCTGTCTTAACATTTTCTTTTTTCCACGATAGGCACGGCAGGCATTAGATCGAGCGTAATATATCCTATCATGGTTGATTAATTGATAAAGTTTTATATGTACCTATATAATTATATTGTAATATTTAAAAGGTCAAATAAAGCGACATTCCTTTTTCCCTTGAAAATATACATATATTTTAAGAATTTCTTAGCACGTTTTATTTCATATGCAATAAAAAAATGCTATACTACAAGATTCAGGTACTACGTACATGTTTAATTAGGTTTCTTATTTTAAAGCATTCGTTTTTTATGATCGATGGTATGTTTCAATGATATGTTGTTTTACTACGTGAAAATAATTTTGTTATACTATATGTGTATCAAATATATATATATACTATATATTGCTATATATGTATATCGGATAAAAATGAATCATTACCGTTATGTTTCTATCGGTATGATTTCACTAAATTCAATTTCTGATGCTATTAGATGAACATCATGATGTAAAAAACTTTAACATAATTCAATTATTGTTGAACATGGATAAGAATCGTGACTATATATATTTCTATTTAAATACGAAGTCAGAAAAATTATATCAATATTTTAATTCAATTTTCATATTTATAAGAAACGGAAATTGAAACATACAGATCATTGTTCTAAAGAATTTGTTTTTTATCTATGATGTGTATAAAATATTGTATATAAAACACGTATACAGAGATTCAATATCTTTTTGTACTATTTAATCATGTTGTCATACTAACGGTAGACTTAACGATATTATTATAGCGAATAACTTTTTCGCGTTACCGTCAAAATAGATCAGATCTTTCATTATGTGTAATACACATATTCAATATAATCATAAATAAATCATAAATCCGAGTCCTATTATGAAATTTTACTAAAAAAAAAACACATTACCGTAATATAAATTTTAACGCAACTATCTGAGATAATACAATTAAAGTGTGAAACGAATTTTTTTTTCAAAAAATTGAATATTCAAAGATTTTCTCACTCTTAAGGATAGGCGTTTTTAGAAATTAAAGTAAACGTGATATTAAGAACTATCTCTTAGATTTTGTTAAAATTTGCTTATTTTGTATTTATTCCGATTGCTCAAAATCTAAGTTTGTAGTTATCTTATAAATCATTATTACGTACAAGTTTTGACAAAGCTATTTAAATCTGAAATATAACGCTAACGCAATTGAAAAAGCATCTAATAACAAAAAGAAATAAAAAAACAGTTTATATTTTAAAAATAAGTTTGATATATATTATAAAAATTACACTATTTAAAATTACACTATTCATTTGGACAATTTTACAGATATCTAATTTATTCGTAAGTACAAAATGCAATATGTATATTTTATTTATTCTTCTAAAAACTTCTAAAATAAAAATAAACGATAACAAATAACAATATAATTTTTTTATCAATTATGTTTCTCTCGGAATAAATTTTGACAATATTTTATTATAAAACTCGTCAAATTCTTATATTTTATGTATTACAAGTATATCTCTTTAACATGTAAATTCTAATCCTGCTGCAGAAATTATAGTAACAAAACTTCGATAAAATCTGTGAGATAGCTCTTGTCATGGTATGTATCGCTCATTTGCGAAAATAGAACAGCATTCTACACAAGTAGGTGCCAATAATACTATAAATTAGATATAACGCTAACGCTTTGAGATAAATCTACTTGGCCCCTCAATACTTTTTGCTGCAATCTCTTGCAAAAAATTTTTGCCATAAGCTTATTTCGACGAGCTTCCTCTTGCCGTTCTTGTTGCCGCCGCTTAAATCGCACTTCATTCAGTCGGAGATATCGTTTACGTGATCTCTCCTTCATCTCCTCATCGGTAATTTTTCGCTGCATGTAAACTGCAATAACATATTTACGAAAAATTATGGTATAAAGCTATAATTTGCAAATTTTTGTCAAAGTATAACAAAATGTAAATTATTAATTAGACATATTTACAAGATAAAATGTAAATTATTAATTAGACACATTTAATCTTACCTGTTGGCTTTCGTATTGGTGCGGATTTAATAACGTTGGACATACTAGCTATCGCCAATAACTGTATTCGCTTTTCTTTCCTCAATTCGCGCAATTGGCATATTTCCGACAAATACTGCCGGCGTGTTTCCGCATTGCCCACAAATTCAGGATTATTCCTAGATAAATAATCCTAAAATCGGTTTAATGTCATTAATAAAAACTGTACTGCAGTATTATCTATCCTCTTTGAATTAAAAAATTTTAATTCAGAATACTGCCATCGCAAATAAAGATTATTTCAAGTAATAAGATTTAATATCCGAATATCTCATTTATTAAAATAAATCAAATTTTCACCTGTAATGTACTCGTTTGATGAAGACTTTTGCTGGCATTATTTCTTTTCATAATATCGCAAGGACAGCTATCAGATTTTCCTGCATTCAACGGTTGTTTGAAGACTTTTGGTATATCTGAGATTTCATTTTTCAAAGCATTTGTTTTTGTAAACGATAATTCATACGCGACAGCTTTGGGATACGTCTGACGACAGCCACATTTTCTGGTATTTTGATATATGGCACCACACACGCGGCAATGTTTGTAATTTCTCTCAGTCTCGTTAATACTGGTATCATCCGCGTAATTTGGTTTAGATGTGTAACTCTTGCACGCTTTCCCTTTGACAATGTCTTTCGCTTGATTATCATTACAGGAGCAAGCCTCATCGCAATTGCATTTTAAGCTACTTTGTACTTTACGTTGTTGATTCACGTCGCTATTCTGCGAACTGTCAGAGTAAATTTGTGTCTGCGGTTGACGCTCTCCTATCTTTAGATGATAGTCAAAACGGCACAAGCCGTTTGTATTGTCGATTTTACCACCCGTATAACATTCGCACAGTGTTTCTGCAGTTCCCGAATTATGGCACGCAGCACAATCGTTCGTGCAATTACAAATCTTCCCCGTGTCACTCTGTTCGCTGTAATTTAGCGCGCGTATTCTGTTCTGACTTTCCGCGTTGTAGTTTTGTCGGGATTTTCCAATGACAATCCTCCTATCCGCGTCGTTAGCAGAGACATTATCACACTCGCAAGCATTTCCACAGGTTTGTTCTACCCCTGAAATGTTACCGTGGGTACAGGAAGGGTTCTTTTGACATACACTGCAGACGGTATTATTAACATCTGTAACAGGCTTCTGTTTAAAACACAATGGACATGTCGTAAATGGTCGTTTGTAATACTCAGTCCGTTTGGCTTTAACAGTGCTCGAGCCGCCCTTGTTATCACCTATGGACGGATAAACGCTATGTGCACAATTGCATTTTGATTTTGACGCATTGATTTGATTCTTAGCCTCTTTCTGTTTCGGCTGGACGCTGCTACTTTGCGATATACGATGATGAACCGACTCCGTCGCGCTGTTGTCGCTCGCATAATTTGTTTGTGTCTGCTGCGAAACGGCTGGCGGCACGTCTTCTTGATGACCCTTTCGCGACTTGATCAAAGCCGTCTCGGATGAACTCTGTTTACATCGCGTGCACGTCCGTTGTACAACTGGGGTGGTGTGCGTTTGACACGACTGATCTCTGCACTTGGTGTCGTTTTGATAATGCGCACACGGCTTTTGAAGATTCGCGTACTTCGTATCGTATACGTCGGACTCTGTCGTCACCGGTGTTGATAATGTTTCCCGAGGTAGCGTCTGCACGCCGACAGCGATATGTTTCGTCGCAGATCTCCGCGTTCTGCCAACAGACACAATCTCCCCGCCAGTCTTCGAATAAGCACTGGCCACGCCCGTGGCCGTTTGAGTGCAACTGTTGCGTTTCATGATCCTCTGAACCACATTATCGCCAGCGGCTTCACACGCCGCCAAATTGCAGTGAGACGACCATGGCTCGTTAACGGAATCTTCCCGCAAGTCGGACATGTTCCTGAGAACATTAAATTTAATGGTGTTAGATTGTACGAATTACAGTCACTGCATTATATGTAGCTGGTATTCATAGTATTCGGTTCTTATATTTAAGACTGTTTTAGTATAGTCTTAAGATGTCATAAATAAATCAATCACAAAGTCGTATTAATACGGGACTACACAGTAAACAAATTTGTGTTAAATTTAACACATTTCATATGTCCCAAACGGTCCACTCAAATTTTTGTGTTAATTTAACATAAGATAAATATATCAAATACGAAAGAAAGCCATGATCAGTCAAAGTTAGACGTTTTGAATAATACATTATATTCTTTATTAAATCAATTTATTTTCCAGATATGATTGCGCGCAGATAACTTTCGGACTTTCAACACAATCATTCTGAAACGCTAATAATCCTCCCTAAATTATTAATCCTCCCTAAATAGATTAGAAAGAAAGAAAGAGAGAAAGAAACTTATTGCAAAAAGTATTACCTCAGTCAGGGTTCGAACCTGGGACCTCTCAACTTTCCGGGAAGAGTGTCTTATATAAAATAAATGTTAGAAAGTAACACAAATATTATATTAAAAAATTAACACAAGAAGCGTAATATTTTAACACAATTTAAAAACAAATTTTTTTATGTTAAATTGATACATTTATAATGTTAAATTTAACTGAAATTAGATGCTATTTTTAGTTTAGACAATGCCTCTGTGATATTTAACATATGCAATATATAGATATTTATTGTTACAAAGAGAAAATAACACAAAATATCTGTATCTTTTTACATATAAAATATGTAACTAGTTGTACAGAACATGTTTCTTCAATAAAATTAACATTTATAATATATTAAATCAACACACATTTTATTCATTTATTCTTAGAATTTGTATTTTAAAACTACATTATTTTTATGTTATTTGTTTACTTACCTATAAATTATGTTATTTTAACACTAAGAAAAGTTAAATTTTAATTTAACATAAAATATTCAAATAACATAATCACATTATGTTAAATTAAAACTCGGATATGTTAAAAATTCAACACAAAATTTTAACAAGGATTTGAGTGGACCGTTTCTAACACAAATACAAAATATTTTTTACTGTGATATAAATATCGGCTCAGATTGTACAATCATTACAATATATTATAAACAAATACGAGTTACCTATGCATGGCATCCGCGCGTTGTTCCCGCCTAGGTATCGCTGTTTGCTTCGACTTAAGATTCGCCGATTTAGATTTTCTTGGTGATGATTTTGGTCTTTCCAATCGCCTGGGTTGTTCCAGCAATCTAGCAAATAGAATGAAATCCAAATTAAAAGATATAAGATTAAAAAAACGGAGTTTGCTAAAATGAAAAAGTTAGAAAACAGAGCAACACATACTTTTTTAAATTACAGAGATGACTAATCTCATTTGTAATCCAAATAAGTTGATTTCTTTTCTCCATCTCGGCGTAATTAACGAGCTTGGAATCACCAGATTCGGATATGCTGCACTTCTTCAATTCAAATTGTCTTTCAGACGACGTCGTCGGTAATCTCCAATCGGTATTATTATCCGTATTATTGTTGGACTCGACTGGTGTTCTTCTGTTATTTACGACGGCGTCCAGTAAGATCCTGTTGTGATCCGGTGGTATACTGTTCGTCGTGGTTGACTCTCTGTGTGGCAGTTTGCAGTTCTCCTTGAAACAAAATATATCATTTACCTTAGCGTTCTTATGATTGCGCTGAGGCACAAAGCATTCGGAGCTCTCGCTCTTATCGGGATCCGTTGGCGTATTACTAGTTTGCTGACAGTCATCCGTTCTCAATCCTAATCGTGCTTTCCTACCGTCCATTTCCGTTCTATCAGTATGTCGGTCAAACTTGTCGCTGTTACTACTCTCTAACGCGACTTCCTTTATGACGTCGCTGGTAGTCCCCATCGATTTCTGCATGGATATGTCCTTCTTCTGCAGGTTCCACTCATCCGAGGACTCGGTGGTGCTATGCTTGTTCGTCAGGGCCTGAAGCAGCTCGGCTCGGTATACCTTGTTCCTGGCATCATCCGGATTCCAAGGAACGTTATCCTCCAAATTATGCTCTATCTTGTCGTCTGTATATTTCGCAGTTATGAGTCGCTTAATCACGTGCTGTATCAGTCTTTTCTTGACCTGCTTGTCGCATTTATTAGCGTCGACGAGACTCTTCAAGATGTTGACGCTTCTCTCCAAATCTCGAACCAAGCTGTCCGAATCTCCCCAGAGCTTATCGTTGACACTGGAACTGCTGTTTGGTAACGTCGAGTTCGATCTACCGGTATCCGAGGAAACGTGGCTGTCCCTTCCGTTTGGAACGTTCGCGTAGGTGTGTCCCGGAAAATATTCGAAACTATTGGCTCTCCCGGATACGTTTTCCGTCTCATCAGGCTGCGGTGTCGCCGAGGTGGATACGTTCTGCGAGATGTCCGAGCTATTTCGACGTTTCTGGCTCTCCTTCGCCTCCGTGCTGACCTCGGTGTCGCCTGCCGAACGAGAAACGTCGCATTTTCTCGGATTTTTAATTTTATATGTACCTTTAGACCTTTTCAAAATAGAATGTATCGCCGTTTGCAGATTAGGATCCTTCTCCACTGTCGGCGGTTTCGTTTCTTCAAAATCCGAAACCTGCACGCCAATGGATTCCTGAGTGCACACATCAGGACTCGTTTGTATCACCTTGTCGCAAGTGGCGGGTTTATTCACTACGGTAGAGATGGAGGACGTGGAGTTAAAGATTAGAGGAAATACAGTTTTCCTTTCTTTAACGTGAAGATTTACTTCGCTCTGGCTCCTCTTCAACAAGCATTTCGATGATAACGGGGGTATTACATTCATCGAGATGCTTTTCTTCAATGGCGAACTCGATGGACGAATGACTTCCTTGCGTTTATTTACGATCCTTTTCTCCACCGTCGAATATTTTGCTAATGGAACCTTAAACGTCGACGTGGGAGTGTCGTGTATCTCCAGTCTGGTAGGCCTTACTACAGCTTTCAATTGCATGGGATCACTTGGAACGCGTCTCTCTTGTGACTTTATGTCATCTCCCGTTATAATGCCTGGCAAATGATTCTTTACAATAGGTGTTATCTCTATCTCGCTCTCCGATCCCGAAACATTTCCGATTAACGGCGTGGAGTTCGCATCGGGAGCCGTGGACGATTTTAAACCACTCGGTGCCGTCGCGTTCTTCCCGGATTGCATCCCTGATTCAGTGGTACCTTCCGGATCTAATCGTAAGGCGGCGGAGCATCCTCGTGCTAAAGCCATACGTTCTATGGTGCTCAACTTTTTGTCGTCTTGCTTATTGTGAGCGTGTGAATTGAAGTAACCGACGTCTGCGCCGCTGTCCCACTCCAGTGGTTTATAGGATGCCACGCTGGAGGTCGGAGAGGACAGTTTTCTCTCGTTCACCTCCGGAAACTTTTCCTGACTCTCGTTCCTCTCCTCGTGTATCGTTTCCGGGGTAATACGCTTGAGATCTGGCGATGGCGTCTGGATATCTATCAACGGTTGAACATACCTGGACGAGGCCTGATCCAGAGAAGGATCCGTGTTCGAGGACTGCCCGATCAACGGGGGTCTTATCCACCTACGCCTCTCTTTCGGCACGCAGGGCTTCAAATTGTACTCCTCTCCGACGCAGCCCTGTCTGCTGGATGTACCCACTTGGGCGTTTAATTCGTACAAGCTGTAATAATTCTTAATAGCCTCCTGCGGAGTATTCGACACAGGTAGCGAGAAATACTGATCCAAATTAAGATCTTGGGAATACTTGCGATAATATTCCATTACCTGCGCGGAGAGGCTCTTCTTGTCGGAGAGGTGCGGTCTGAACTTGGGCGGTTTGACCGACAGCGGCGAATGGCACGACGCCGGGACGTCGTTGCATTTTTCACGCGCCGGCTCGTCCGGATTCTCCAAGTCTCTCAGACGACGGCCCTCGTAACTGGATTCCGAGTCGTATTCCATACTAATACTAACTGTCTACGATACATTCTCTCGCATCCTCGGCCTCTCATCCCCGGGTCCCGCCGACGCGTTCAATCGTCCTGTAAATTCTCGTTGCTCGGCGAGCAACAATCGAACGAAAACATACCTAGCCCGCTTTAATACTTATAAATCGCTTTAGCATCTATCGTCAACAAAAGTTTGTAGGTTATGACGCGGAAATGCGCGTCACTTGGCGACTCGAATATTCACGTCGAAATAACAATCCTCAGCGACTTCGTGGGTTTTTTCGCGACGCAATGTCCGCTTGGTACGTCCGCTTTGCTACGCACTGCGTAATCCAAGTGATGACAGTTACAATTATTTACGTTACGACCGTTCAAATCAAATTCTTGTTTACATCCACTGCTCATTTTAAATACATTATAATCGGATGAGTTTTTGAACGCAACTCCGGATTTCTCGAGTTCCCGCTCGATTGGCGGATGGAAGAGGATAGTTTTACGAACGCATTATCATCGCCGTCTATTTCCTATTTTCAATAATTTCAATGGGAAAACTAGTCTAATAATAGTACTAATAATGATAGTCTAATAATAATAGTCTAATAATAATACTGGTTGCAACTGAGAGCAAATTGGTTTACATATTTTCAGTGTTAATAAATAATTTAATCCTTTCAAGTTTGAGGTTATATCATAGATCTGTTCTTTTCAGCTGAACTTTTTACACCGTTTATCTATCTTTCTTTTCCATCCATGTTGGAGAAAAAAGGAGGAAACATTGAAAATGGCTGAAAGTAACAGACTTCTTACAGGACCGGCAGTATTGTTTACTGCGATATTTCAAAAACACGAGGTTTCTGGAGATTGGAGGGAACATATGATGCAATTGGCCGTGGGATCAGTCATAAGTACAGTCGTTTAATTTGTTCGCAGATTCTCGCTATTCTTTGGAAGATCTCAGGCGTAGACGTCATAAAATTTCGATAATTCTGACAGGCTGACGGACACGTGCGAAGCTTATTTTATTTTTACGCCACGAAAACCGCGTGACAGAACGCGGTGCGACGTCGTCGGGTACGCAAGCTAGTGTTCCTAGAGGAACTCTTAATGCAAGCTCGAGATGCTGCCCATTCTGCGTCTTGGTGCACGTGTGGTGTGCACTCGACATGCAGTACGTTGTCACGCTCCAATTTTGCGCGAACCAAGCGTCACCGGAGCACTCCATCACGTGAGATTTACTCACGAGGACAGTGGCACTCGTATAGAATTGGGCAAATTAGAGGGGAAGATGAGGCTAATGTTTACATGCAAGAAATGCCAAATGAAAACAAGCAAGCTGATATCGAAGCTGGCGTACAATAAAGGAGTAGTGATAGTGAGATGCGACGGTTGCAGGAACAATCATCTTATTGCTGATAATTTAGGATGGTTCTCGGAAATCGGTAAAAGAACAAATATCGAAAGAATCATGAAACTGAAGGGAGAGACTGTGCGAAAGGTAATAAATGATATGGATGGCTATTACGAGGCCATTTCGAAGGAGGAGTTCAAGACGCAGAACAAGGATGCTGATGAAATAAAACCAGACGACGAATGTTCTGATAAAATTAAAATGATTGAGAAATCACAGGGAAGTTAAAATTCCTTTTGAATGCTAGCCTTTATTCTCCAAATAAAAGTAGAATATAAGTGTAGGCAAGTACAAAATGTTTTGTTATAAATTTATTGCAGAATTTGTATGTTTATAATATGTAACGTTAATAAATACAGCCATAAAATGTATGCAAGTTTTATAAATGTCGAATATACTGAAACAAATCATTAATTTATGTTTAGGTGAAAGTATTGTCGCGCTGTGGTTGGAACATAATTTTAAAACAACAAAATTCATCTGTAGATTCACATTTACTGATATTTACTGTTTTTTTTTTACATTACTGATATCTGAAAAACAAAAGAAGTAGAAGATTACATGTAAGAATCAACCTTACGCATGTATATATTTTTTAAATATACTTATATCTGCTAGAAGTAGTCTAACAATACTTGTTTTAAAAAATAATTTTTATCTTACATGTCTGTTCAATATATTTTAGAATTTATCAATTGGCGCAATTCTTATGAATAATAAAAGTGTTGAGAAAGGCTACGAACCATAAGAAAACAATATGTAAATAATAGATATAATATAATTAATAAGAACAAATTAAAAATAATACGTTTTGTATTATTTTTAATTTGTTTGTTCTTATTAATTATATTATATCTATTATTTACATATTGTTTTCTTATGGTTCGTAGCCTTTCTCAACACTTTTATTATTAATTTATATTAATTGAACCATATTACACGATGTATTCTCTTATGAATAATTATCTATTTATATATATATTAATCGATATTTCAATCAATGTAGACCATTTGTTTGGCACAAAGGTATTATTACAAATGGTTTCTCAACAAATTCTTAAAATCATTGATACTTTATACAATTTTGTAAAAAGAATCTACAAATAGAAAAAATATATAAAAGTAGGTATTTATTCTTATTTATACCATTATTGCATATGACTTGTAGTCATTAATTTAAACATAATGAATAATAATAGTTTCTTACGAGTGAATAGTCCATGTGCCTCATATACATTTGTAATGTACGTAATAAGACAATAAGAATATTATTTTAGATCATACATGTAATAACTAGGAATTAAATGCCTATACTAGTCGAAGCTGGATCTTTAATGCTTAAATAATTTAATATGAATTATATATTTACATGTACATATATTTACTATATATGTACATGTATATATACCATATTCGTAGTCATTCGAACTGCGCGCCGAATTGGTTTTCCAGGCTTATAAACGCAATTAAACTACAGTAATAATATCACGAATTAAATTGACAAGCAATTTTTAATAATTAGTAGTCTAAAGGCTTAGGACGCTCGTACGGAATACAAGAGATCCGAATTCGACTCTCGGCCGAAGTAATATTTGTCGCAATAAATTAATTTAGTTTTTCAGCACATTAACATCTTTTTAATATGATGCCTGATTGAGCATCAAAAATTATTAAAAATTGCTTGTCAATTTAATTCGTGATATTATTACTGTAGTTTAATTGCGTTTATAAGTCCGGAAAACCAATTCGGCGCGCGATTCGAATAACTACAAATATAGTATATGTGCATGTACATATATAGTATATGTATATATATAATTTACAATGAATTATTTAAAGCATTAAATATTCAGCTTCGATTGGTATAGGCATTTAATTCCTAGTACATAATAAGTATACACCATTTCATCTGATAAAACATTTTTTTGTACTTTTAATATTTTAAAATATATTCTTTTAAATCCAATATAATAATTTTCATAGGATTAATATCTATATTAAGGCACATCGATTCGATCGCCGATGAAAGCACTAATATTCATTATGCATATACAATATGTGTATATAAAATTACGGCAGCATATAATATTAAATATTTATAAGTTTATCCAATTGTGATGATCTGTTAATTATCTCTTTATGAAAGCATTTGTGTCAAATTATGTACATATTTATATATTGATAGTTTAAAGCAAAATGATAGCACTGTTTAAATGAATCAAATTTATAACATGCCTGTATAGAAAAATGTATTTTTTAAATTTTTAGAGATATGATAATAAAATGAATTATCTATATATATATATATATATATAACAATAGTGAAGTAAGAGCGACAACACTGATACAGTTGAAAATAGACATGATAGTAGCAATAAAAAATTATGATTGTAATATATATAATAATAAATTTCTAAGTACACCAATACATATACTCAATATCAAAAGACTTTAACGCGCTTGCATGTTTACAACGATTTAGTGTCATTTTGGCATCAATTAAAACATTTTTGTTTCTATAAGGCACTATACAAGTATTTTGATAAATCAGTCGAATGCAATTAGATAAAATATTAATCACTTTGAGATTTCCTACTCAATATTAGAATATATTTCATACGAAGGCACAAATGTTTCTGGAATTTTTGAACGTTTATACTTTTCTAGATATCGTATCTATAATAATGGGTACTTTCCAATTGCTTAACACATCTTAACACAAACGTACACAGGAATGCACAAAGTCTAGTATTGTGCATGATTCAATTGGAACAGAATGTGTACGCTGTGCATGGTTTCGATCCATTTCGGATAGAGTTAAGGCCCGTCTATAATAATAAACACGTAGTAAGCTTGGTTTAAGAAGACCAATTATTCTTTTCACAATCGACTGTGATTAGTCAATTTCTTACTTCTTAAACCAAGCTTACTTCGCATATTGTAGACAACGCCTTAGATTAAATGTAACTTTTTCCGCCTGTATTAAATAAAAAAAAATAAAAGTGCCGGCCACTCAACGTTCTCCAATCTCATTTATAGCCGTTGCGGTTAGTAACATATGTAATTGTCACTAGAAAACACAAGCTTACATGACCCTCGGCTGAGTACAGATGTGTGGTGTTGTCGACGATAACGGGCAATTGGACCGTATTAACGCAACTTGTGTCGCCGTGTGCACGAAAGTGTCTAGGGATATTGCAATTGGAAAGCACCCATTAGCAATTAAGACTAGTCTCTAAAAATAATGTAAAAAGAATAAAAATATAGGACAGATGTGACAATGCGAAAATAATGAAATTATTTTTATCATTTTGCAACGCGTGTCAATCATTTTATAAAGCAAGAGAAATACTTTTATTCTCACCACACGCGGTGTAGACTAGCATATTCTTCATATCCTTACAAATAATTAATTACAAAAAGATAAGAATTTTGTAGAAGCGAATTTTTGTGGCATGATCATCGTACTTTGAAAGGATACTCGAATGTATGGGTATTTTACACCCTTTTTGGTTTCGATACAATTGCATATTCGCTGTTGTTGAAAACTTTATGCTGTGGACCACCCGCGGTATTACCCGTGGAAGCTGTGTCGGAAATATCCGGCTTCTTCCGGATAATTCCATAACCGAGATGGCTGTCGTCGGCTAACCTGACAGCGGACATATCTTCGACGAGCTCGTAATTAGACCACGTCGGATTAACATGATTAGAACTTTCCCCATGGGAGACGTTGGAATGTATGCTTTGCGAGGAATTCGTATACTTGTACGTAGACTTCTGATTAAGTTTTGTCGCGGATCCAAAGTGTTCTAATTTATCGTAATCCGACTCGTCTGTCTTGGCGACACTTTGTATCGCCGATGGCGTGACAATTGCGTTATCGCCGCATTTACTTTTGCACGAATTTTGGAATGCATCGTGATTCCGTATCGGCATCATAATTTCATACTGCAAATCGTCGTTATCGTTTTCCTTATCTCTCTCGCCAGGTAGACTTGAGTTTACTCTTTCCGTATGATGTACGCTATCGATACCATGCGTCTTCCAAGCGTCATTCCTAATTTCCACTAAGTCGTACGAGTGCTTCTCCTCGTTCTCGCGCATGACACTGCCGATACTCTTATGAGATAATTCCGGGGAATTACCTTGGCTTACATTTTTATATTCTCCGCATGTAGGCAAATCTAGGAATTCCGTCGAGTCGAGACATTTTTTTTCGAGCATATTAGGGAAGACGTATTTTCGTGGTGGTTTGGCGGGCTTGGACTTATTTATCGATCTGCTCGACGAGATTGTAGAATCCATACTCGACGACGAAGTCAAGGGCTTCTGAGAACTTTGCGTAGAAAAATCTATATCAATCAAATTGTTAGAATTGTTTGAAGAGGGTGGTAAAGCCGCTCGAGAGCCAGGCTCCATAGATAAGGCTGCCTGGAATTGGGTGTCGTTGCATTCTATGTTTGGATTACTCTCTTCGTCCAATAATTTCTTCATGGACTTCATTTTGGCGTACATACATCGGAAGATCTCCTGTTGGCTACCATGCTCCAGGCGAAAGGATCCCTCGCCGGACTCGCATTTTCTCCCGGCCTCGAAGATGAACTTTCCATCCCTATATCCGTATCTCCTGATATACCTATATGGCCATGTAAAGAGAACAATGTCACCGTCCATCAGCTTCATGTCCACGGTGGCAACAATCAAAGTATAGTTTCTTGTTTCCAATCCACACCGCTTAGACGCATCCGTTTCTACAACTTTCACGGAAAATACACCTTCTCCACTAGTGCAATACAGATCGTTATTTTCTTCTATTTGATTCGATACACTGTCCTTGAATGCGACTAATTGGAACGCCGTGATCCAGTGAGTCATCTCAATTTCCGAGTAACAGCCAAAATAGTGTATTCCTGATTTAGTCACTACCTGTGTATGATACGGACATGTGAAAAGCTGTCGTTTTAGACAGTTTTAGAGACAGTTAACAGTGAAACATTTGTTTAGACACACGAAACGAATTCGATGGCAGAATAAATACGTACGGTAAAAACGTGCGACTGATTGCTGGGTGCAATTTTTATACAGGCATCCAGCGTGATGATGCGTGGAGAGTGGGACTGCATTATCGCTTCTTCCTGATTGTCATAGATCTCAACACGTTTGATCCCGTAGTTACTCGTTCTGAAAAGCTGGCAGAATCTCTTGTGCCAGGTTTTCTGAAACAAATGGCTGTTTATGTTTGCTTGAAATCTTCCTGTTATATAAATTTATATAGAATAAACATATTTTATCGGCTCTCTAAACTCTTTAGAATGGAATCTTCACTCTAAAAAAAGGTCAAAATTCAGCCAGTCTTGAAAAAGAGTAGCTTAATTTTTAATCTTTAAAAGAGACTTCACTTTTTAGAGTAAGATTCACTCTAAAAGTTTTATACTCATTTCTATCAATGTTTAGAGATTAAAGTTAATCTACATAGCAGAAATGGACGCTAGAGAGAATATTGAAGAAGCTGAGGAGAGTTAAACTGAATAATTACCAAGTTAAATAATGCAAGAGCGACAGAATGTAAACTGTAATTCGTTCCTGCATATTTCAAACGACCGTTTAAAGGGTGTGTGTTGGCATGTGGCGTGCGTTGTGTACCTGTTGCAGGTCAAGCAGCGGAAGAGGAGCGCGGAAAAAAAAGGGAAGAGTAGGAGGGGAAAGGAGAGAGGAACAACCGTTTACACGGATGATGCGTCGCGCGCGATATCGCGTATCGCGTCAACGTGGTGCATCCCACGGAATTTATCTCTGTCGTGAATACCAACCTTGAGCTGGCCTAGCATTCCTTGCGGCGGTAGCAGCAGAATCCCCTGCATGAGAGGCTCCTCGGGCTCCATCGCTGGCGATCGAACATCGGCACGGGTCGGCGCGATGATGGGTCGCCTTCTCGCGGGCGAAAACCCTTTGTTCCGTCCGCTGGGAAAATACGTTTGCAGCGGAAAAAGGGGGAAAAAAAGAGACCCGAATCGAGCGACTTTACTTCCACTTTCACTCGGGCCTTCCCGTCTCCGCTTGTCGCTCACCCGGATACTTCCCGGGTACGCGGTCCTCTCGCCTCTTCGCGCGATCTGACAGCTACGGCACGGCGAGATTCAGCCCATGGTAACGCAGGACGCTTGACATTTCACGCCAGGCCGGGGAAAGAGAGCGAGAGAGAGAGAGAGAGAGGAGAGGAGATATTATAACACTTCGCCAACGTGTGACTAGGCTGACTAACGCGAACGAGAGAATCGTCAAACGAGCCAATATTGGCCAGTATACAGTGCCAGCACTCCGTATGCCGAGTATGCCGATACCGCTGGATACCGCGCTGTATGCGTACGACGCGTATGACGTTCCGCGTAACGCACAGTGCGACACATGCGCTACGCAACGCGCCGTACGCGTAGCGTACTCGAGCGTACTCCCCAAACACCCAATTCGTCGTGGCGACGGACTGCGACGAACACGTCCGCGCTGCGTGCAACCAACGCGCGGGCGGATACCACACCGGACTGCACGCGCGCACGCACGATGTCGTTCGAATCGCTCGCGCTGATGTCTCCAGCGTGGCCCCGGCAGCGTACTCCGTACGGAGCGGAGTATTTACAATCAGGGTTGGCATGTATTTGAAATACTTTTATTTAAAACACACTATTTGCAGTATAAGTATTTTGTATTTTTTATTTCAGCGGATTACATAAAAGTGTTATGTATTTTGTATTTAAAATCGAAAGATTGAAAGCTTTTTGTATTTTGTAATTCAAATCAGGTTTGACGAGAGGGGGGGGGGGGGGGTTCCCCCCGGGCCCGGATTTTTTGAGGGGCTCAGATTTTTTAAGGATCCCGATTTTCTAAATGCTCATTGTTTTCGAAACAATAGAGCGCGTTCAAGTTTGTAAAGCAGCTAGCCTGCTCACCGAGCGACTGAACATGATTAGTTCTTACCTATGGAGCCAACACTTTATCTCAATCCTACCAGATTACTTTTGAACTTCTTCCAGCTGATGTATAATCTAAAGAATAATTGCGGAAAACAAATTAATTATTATTTAATCGGAAATTTTTAGAAAGAAATTATATTATGAAAGTAAAAAATGAGAAAATTTGTTTTGATCAACAAAATATTTTAAGAGTAAGAAAAAAGTTCGTATATTCGTTTCTGAAAATTAATTGCAAAATTCAGAAAATATTAAATAATCAAATAAATGTTTATGGTATTTAAAATTTATTTTAAAATTAAAAATTCATTTTAAAAATTTGAAAATGTTTTATAAAATTAAAGTACGATAAACATTAATATAGTCAAAAGCGCTAAGAAATCAAACAATAAGAGAAAACTGCCTAATGCGGTCTAAAGCGGATCTTGGTGCTCGATAATATTTATATATACGTGAATTTTACAAAATTTGCTAAATCTGCCGCTCCTGGTTGGGGGTAATACCTGCGCGAAATAGGGGCCCGTAATTTTCTTTTCCCGGGCCCGGTTTTTCTCTCTACGGCCCTGATTCAAATAATAAGGTTGATTGTCAATGTTAGCATTTGAAACACAAAATACAAAATATAATTGTCTTACCGATACTGTTTTTCAAATAAAAGTATTTCAAATACACATGTCCAGCCCTGACAACACAATTAAATAATAAAAATCAATCTCTCGAGATTTTACCAACAAGTAATTATCTAATAAGGGCGCGAGTGAGAGTACAAAATTCTGCGCGGTAATTCGTGCGCTAAAAATTAAATTATATTTGTTACAATTTCCGGGAAAAAATGTTATGTAAATGGACATATTTTATATATAATTATATATGAAACATTTTTTCCCGGGAAGTAATTATATAATCTAAATATGTTTTTCATATTAGTCTATAATTAAGTATACTTCTGAACTAAAGTATAAAAATGAATTTTTATATATTTTTCTACTGAAAATAAAATGCATAGAATTTAAATAAAAAATATATAGTCCGTTTTTAAATGTTTTGCAATGAAGTTTCCGATTCAACACTTTGATTCTTTATTCCTGATGCGTAGGCATTTATAATAGAATGCAGACAATGGTTCTTATCACATGTTAACATCGGACGGAGAGAAGTGGTAGACCGCAACGCATTTATAACTTTTCTCGCCTTTTGTCTTCCGCCAAGAGATATCGAGTAATTACAGATAATATTATATATAATAAAATTCAGTAATAAAAAACTCATTTAATCTTGCCTGACTTTTTGTTAACAATATTCTACTTTTTACATACTGCTTTTACTGCATTTAACATTAATTTTGGTAGAGAGTATAATGAAATCTTCAAGTTTTTAAAAATTTTATAATTATTTTATAAGTGTTTTATATGAATTATTTACTCTATAAATATTTTTCTTTTATTATATTGTAAAAAAAATATTTAAAAAAATTCTATCTGCTTAAAGAAAAACAGTATAAACCGACGAGAAGCAAATAAAAATATTATAACATCTTTAACGAAGACCCCTTATAAAAATCTCAAGATAAATGATCAAAGATTTTTCCACACATTTGTATCCATATTCATAGTCAGGCTTTAAGCTTAACATTTAAAGCTTCCTTAAATTTGTCTTCAAATGCTGTACGAATTATTTCATTGGCTCCTGAGCATCTAAAGATAAATTTAAGGAATCCTTCTAAGGAAGTAAGGAAGTACAAAGTCTGACTATGAATACAGGCATTGGTGTTAGATGGTCAAACCTTTTTACTTTCACGGTTTTTATTCTCTTGCAAATTTATTTTTCGCAAAAACAGTTTATATCCTTGTGCAATAACATTATCTGCAGTTATATTTAAAATACACATATAATTGTATATTTTTACTAAAAATGTGTAATTACAAATTTTAATAGAAACATCTTAAAATACACTTTTTAACACTTAAAATCAAGATCGTCAATATCTAATAAAACTTTTTTTGAGCAATAAAAATTAATAATATCTGATAAGAGCATTATTGATCATAAGAAGAAAAATATTAGTTAGAATTACTAAAGGTACATTGTATTTCCACCAAAAGCGACTGATGCAATTATTCTTCAGATAATAACACAATAACCTCTGAAATATATATCAATTACTACTAAATCGCAACGTATTGTTAAATGAAACAATATTCAATGGTCGTGAGAATTTTCTATCTCAACAATCTGAAATAACTATAGGGAAGACAATTTTTCCTGTGGCTAGTATTTACAGGCCAAGGAAACATCGATTGAATATTTGACGCATTTTATTTTCCCGTGATGATTTTTCCAATTCAGTTTAATTCATGTAGGCCAATAATGTACCCCGTTCCAAGCTGCGATGAGATTCGATCGGTCTTCGATAAGTTATTAAAGGAATCGATCTTTTCCTTGATTCATGATACAAACTACGGAACCGAAGCGTGCTCAGTCTACGATTGAGTTTCGACCGGGCTTGATGAAGTTCCGATTAATGCGATAATAATGAATTGGCGAAAGTAATAAAACTTATATATTATTGAACAATGTTCTCGCTTATATATCGACCGGTTGGCACGACGGGCTTCAATACGATCTATCGATGGATATGATTTCCGTCTTCTTTCTTGTGTGGACCTTAAATTCGGGTGACGCTTTCAGTGACTTCCCGTCGCTGATGTCTTCTAATGCCTCGATGGGTATGGATGACTTTTTTTCTTCCTCTTTTATGTTTTATATTATTTTTAATATCGACACTGTTTTAATATTGTAATAAAATGTTCCTTGTATCTTGCAGCGGTCGTTATCGACAAGAATTTCTTCGATAATAAGGCCGAGTATCGCGACATAGTAAAAAATATTTACAGCTTCATTACGGCAATTACGAAGGAAGAAATGCATATGGCTGACATTGACGTGCAAATCTTTCGAGGAACAAAGATAAATAATCTTCGAGGTAAGAACGAAAATATATTGGATAAGTATAGTATTTCAATATTATTGCAATTATATGATGCTGTCTGCTTCAGCGTTACTTATAATGTGCAGTGAATTATGTGAGTTATACATTCAAAATATTTCGAAATATTCTATCTATAATATATTTAGCAATAACAATTGTAATTACGTACATATATTTAATAAGAGTACGGTACAGACAATATAGAATCATTACATACAAAACACCATACTACGAGAACAATAATTGGCATATACCCAGCTCAATACGATTCTTATCTCTTTGATAAAAATGAGTAGGAATGAACCGGAAAATATATGATATCCGGTACTATCCGGCACTTTTTACTATCCTACCGGATAGTCGGATATCATTAATATTCGGGAATATATCCGATTGAAATTTGATATCATTAAATTGTTGATTTTTTATTATATAAATGTTCTAAAAATAAGTATGCGTATTCATAATGCTATAATATCTTATACATTGTTGCAAAATTACAATTTTTTCTCTATAGGTTTTTTTTTTAAGACATATCCGATATCCGGTAATTTTACGATCCGGTGCATTCCTAAAAATGAGTATTATAAAAAATTTTATAACGTGGCTCAATAATAATAAATAAACATAAAATAACAATAAGAGGGCTACAAGCCAAATTATATCATAATTTAGCTCGTAGCCCTTATTGTTATTTTATGTTTATAAAAAATTTGTTTTCAATCAATGTACCAGACATTAAAGCACATAATGAAAGAACATAATGAAATTTAATATTACCAAGCAAATATACATATACTCTTATTCATAAAAAAAGCAATGGAAAGAGGATTGAAAAAAGAAAGCCGGTTATGCCAAAAAAGAGTTTAAGGGTTAAATTAAATCTATAAGCTTGTATATAAACCTAAATCAATTAAGTTAAAAAATTTTATTTACATTTAATACATATGAAGATTTTACGGTGCTTTTATCCGTGGCCACATGTTATCAAATGTGGAGCCTTCATGATGCAGCGCGTAAAGAGGAGCTCATACATTTAGCAATAACAGGTATGTTTAAAGAAATTTTCAGTAAAACTGTACATGAAAATTCTTCTTTTACCCGTTGAGACGAATATAAATTTAGGCGTTGAATCGCGCAATTGTATAATTGGTGACTAACTCGCTAGGTATTTGCAAATATCGTTATCTTGTTCTTCTTGATTTTGTTATCTACCGTCCGTTAAATTGCATCGCGTTACGTCAATGTGATACATTTTGTCTCATTCAAACCGAATGCAACATACAACATATATCTGTAGAGATTTTAATGCTGTGCTTCATTATATTGCGAGATTTTGTTAAATAGCGAATACAAGTTGGTAAAATCATAAAATATCGTATATTTTATTATATTTATTTAAAGACCAGGACTGTCCACGACTTCCTGATTCGGAGGGTGTGAGTATCCCCTTAATATTGCCAGGCAAAGAATTATCCCAGATTTTCTTCGATATAAGAACGATCGACGCTTTGCTCTGGAACAATGTCAACATACTGCACGACGATACTTTCGGTGACGCAATTTAAGCATTAATCGTTCATCTTTCTATCCTATTTTAATCTTTCTCTACATTAGGATGAATGCACCGTTTGTGGCCATTTTGGCCATCTTTGTTACTTAGGGTGAATGCACCGTTTGCCCCCATTTTGGCCATCTTCGTTATTTAGATTTTTCTCATTTGAGGTTGGCTCTAGTGCGCATCAATCGCGACATATGCGCGTAATTATTTCTCTTGTTTAATAATGTGATAAGTTATTCCTAAATAACTAATTAATAAAACTAAATACCTAATTAATAAAATAAGTAATTTCTAAATTTTGAGTTCGGATTTGAAATCAGCGACCTCAAAAATCCCCGAGTATCAAATTTGACAGCAATTCGAGCATTTTTATTTAATTGAATTATTTTGGCCACTTTTTCCGGTTTCCTGGCCTATCGCGAAATGATAAAAATTAGCATCATACGTGACCACAGGTATATATTATAAGTATATAATATATAATATAAATGGCCAAAAATAGTGCAAAATGGAATTTTTACAACTATTTAACTTTTTCATTATACATTCGCTTTTTTCCCTAAAATTTTTTTGAATATTAAAAACTAAGACATTGAGAGAACAATGTATTTAAGTAAATACTATCTCCTTTTTATATATTATTAAAAAAATTTTTTTTAAAGTTATAGAAATGTTTAAGATGGCCACAGGTACATTCATCCTACTTCTCGGCATCTTCGCTGAAAACATGCAAACAGCTCATGAAAATACGTTTTATTTATGACAATTTGTAGATAGGGACACGATAGGCAAAGTCACAAAAGCCTTGTCGAGCCCGTTGCCAAACAAAAAATTTAACCTGGTCACCAGAGCATTATTTGCCTTTAAGCACGCTAATTCTGAACGTGATAGAAGGTACTATATAAAAGACATGCTTGAGAGTTTTCACGTGGAACAATTAGGAAAATGCTTTCTGGTAATCGTCACGATAGACACAGCGGCCGATGTTATGGAAGTTGTAAGATGAATAGAAACTTCTTTGTTTATATTTCGCACTAATTCAAAGCTAGAATAAAATAATATGTTCATAATTTATTAGGTCCTTGATTTATTTGGCTATATAATTGTTTTTCTGTAATATAAAATGCGAGGAAACTTGCTAATTATGAATACGACTTACTTTTATTTTAATTATCTTGAGATCTTTAATTGTAAATTTGATATATTTAGGCAAAGTCTTTAAATATGGCTCTACCCGACAGCCAGTGGTTGTATGTCATCACTGATAGTGTAGTACGAAACTCTACAAATATTACCACTTTCACCGATTTATTGACGGAAGGCAGCAATGTAGCTTTCATTTACAACATGACAGACAACGATACATATTGCAATGTAATTTATTAATTATTCTTTTTTTATTATATGTTTAAACATTAACTACGTATGAGATAAGCTCAAAATTTAAATAACCAAATAAGATTAATTAATGCAGATTTTATTATGAAAGTCATTTTTTATCATCTTTTTGCAAAAGATTATATAAAGACTTTTTAAATATTTTATACTCTCTTTTACGTCGTCTCTCTTCTGTTATGTATTTTGGAGAAAAAAAGAGAATTTTTTTAGGTCAATTTAAAATGTCATATCCAGATGTTGATTTCGGCTTTGAGTAACGCTTTAAAAATGTCGTTGATGATTGAAATAGAATTATACAGTCATATGACCGATGAGGAGTTCGAACTCGTTCGATTAAATAAGCAGGAAAGACGTCAGGAAATTCTCAAAAGTATCAAAGTTCGTATTTTTTATTCTTTCGATATCATTCGTAATTGTATAGTTTTCTTGACAATCTATACATGTTATTTTTTTACACACACATAAATATAGATTGATTAAATTTCTGAGATTTTAAGAAAATTAAATTCTTTGTTTTTTTTTACTAAACTTGTAGTGTTCTTAGATCTTAGGTCTAAGAAATTTTCTTTTCTGAAAAATTTGGCTCGTTAATTCTCGCGAGAAATCGTATCTATACCATCTTTTTGAAGGAAGTTCTACACATATTCTATTTCCAGATAAAGCTTATCGAAGATAATTTTTCTATGGGCGGTGTTTGTGGTAAATGTCTGTTTTGGCGATTCGCTTCGGCCATAACGTGGGGCAACTTCTTCGTTCACGGCAAGAACGTCGCGCACTTGATCGAATCGGGAACGTGGATACCCATCCTAGGTGCAAATTTTACAGATGTTTTTTTTCCGCACATAATACACGGTTTTCGAGGGATCAACCTACCGATCGCTACGTATCACGTAAGTAAAGACCTCTTTGATTCTCTGACTAACTGCGCCCGTTGGGACAATTAATTTCGTCCTTTTACATAGAATCCGCCGTGGCAAACTATTTCGTTGACTAACTCTGGCGAAAAGGAATACGGAGGACTCCTTTTTGACGTTGTGAAATACCTAGGGAAAAAATTGAACTTTACCTATAGTGTGCTCAGCCCGGCGGTCAATCGGACCAAGTTCACTCATAACGATACTGTAGCCAATGCGGTAAAGCTACGTATAACAAAGTTTAAGTTTCATCGAATGCTCATAACGTGAACAAAGCATTTATTTCTTTGCTAAATAATAAAAATCTAAAGTATTATTTGAACTATAAATTATGTAACATTTTATTTTACGATCTTCGTTCTAAAGCTTATTCAATTTATGCATAGCATTTAATTTTTCGATAACTTCTCGATGTTTTACTATAATGAGTGTTTCAAATGTTAGGTGTTAATGTCGACAACGAGAGAAATGCCATCGCAGATAATAGATATGATTCTGGATAAAAAGGTCCTTCTTGCAGCTTGCGCGTACACCGTGAATGATCACGGAAAAGAACAAATCAATTTTACCTTGCCAATTTTTATGCAGACATATAGCTTCCTAACTGCAAAACCGGGCCAACTTTCCAGAGCGTTGTTGTTCACTGCGCCCTTTACCAAAGAGGTAAAATATGCATCTCTACGCCGCAGCAATTTTACGTTTCTAGAAATTAAAGTTTACATAATGCATTATATATGTATATTTGATAGAGCGACATTGTATCTTCATAATGTATTTGTTGCAACGCCTTTAAGCGTGCTAGTTTTGCTTGCAGACGTGGGTCTGCCTGGCAGCATCCATTATTATAATGGGCCCGATCTTGTATATGATTCACAAGTACAGTCCAAGCAGCACAAAGACATCGGGACTCAATTCCTGCAGGCAATGCATATGGAACGTCTACGGGGCCCTTCTTCAGCAAGGTAGCATCCGCTTGTTTCTGGAAGCGTTACTTTTATTTCATTTAAGGTGTAACGCAGATTAAAACATTTTTTCATATTTCCGTCATTTTTATTCTTATATTTTTTCATTGTTATGAAATATTTTTTCAAATTACTAATTTTCTAAGATTTTTGTTGAAGAAAAATTGTTTCATCTTACGCTTATTTTTATATGAAATCGTATTTTCCTTTTCTGGAGACATACAAGAGTGTTTACGAATGATTTTAGGAGGAATGTACTTACCCCATTCCGATAGCGCTCGCCTGTTGGTTGGTGTCTGGTGGTTGGTTGTGATGATCTTGGTAGCAACCTATTCCGGAAGTTTGGTCGCGTTCCTAACATTCCCAAATATGGATTCTGCCATCCTGACCGTGGATGATCTTATTGCTCATAAAAGCAAATTAACCTGGGGCTTTCCTAATGGCAGCTTTTTAGAGCAGTATCTAAAAAATGCCGAAGAAGAAAAGTATCATATTCTTTTGGAGCGGGCTATAATTCATAACATGACACAAGAAGTGGAAATGTTTAAGCAGATAAAAGCGGGCAAGCACGTGTTAATTGACTGGAGAAGCACGTTGAGGTAATTTCGTAATATTAAAAAAATGGATATTTTTTAATAAACATTTTGTTTATAAATTTACAAAAACTTTTCTTCAGAAAACATTGTGTAAAATCTGATAAAGTAAATATCCCTATATCTTTAGCTTATATAAAACGTTATAATTATTTTTTTGAAGAATTTCGTGATAAATGGAGATACGGTTTTTTAAATATTTCATTCTGTATATACATACATACATCGAACATATAGAATGAATTAGTCCGTCCGATAGGAATGACGATAATGATGCATTGCCCGAGCAGATTCTTGATGAGAAGTGACCTGTTATTAACTAAGGAATGCTCCTTTTCTTTGAGCACTGATGAATTTATGGACGAGCCCATAGCGATGATTATTGCAAAAGATAGTCCTTACACAAAAATCATCAACGCTGAGTAAGTTAATTAATTGTTTCATTATACATTAATTATCTCACAACAGTAAAATAATTACTGTTAATTGTTTGTTGTACTTTATTATCATCAATCTTTCTAACGTAATTTTTATCAATTTTCTTTTAATGATATGTAAATTGTACGTAAATTCTGTTTATCATAGCTTCATCTTTGTTATCGATAAGTCGTCACTTTGTAACTGTCTTAGTTCAGTAACAATCCCATCCGTATCTGCTATTTTGCCAAAGCCAATTAACCGAATAATTAACCGAATAAGCTTCGTCATTCAGGTTACACCGCATGCACGAGTCTGGATTAATGAACAAGTGGATAACAGAGCAAATACCGGTGAAAGACAAATGTTCGGACAACTTCGCCAATCAGGGCGTAGAAGAGCGCAAAGTAAACGTCACGGATATGCAAGGCATATTTTTCGTGCTTTTCATGGGTAACGTGTTTTTTGCGATACCGCCGTTCGGGAAGTGTAATAACATCTCGTGGAAGTAAAAGCGACTCCTCATTGTGCTCTTTTCAGGCGTGATCGGATCGATATTTCTTCTATGCTGCGAGTTTTGCTGCCATAAGCGACAAGTGTCGAAGCGGCGTAAATTGATTCAGCCTTTTGTCTCTTGAATCGGACGCAGCCGAGGATAGATGATAGATTAAATACGCTTCTACTTCTCGCGAAATAGCTTCACGGCTAGAACATCTGCATGCGCAATTAGACTTTATCGTTGCTTATATCTAATGTTAATTACAGGGACCATTCTCGCTTAAGTATAGAGCGACTCCTCGAGCTACATGTACCGACTATTTAATTGTAAATTATGTACTTAGGCGACACGGTTTTCTGACACAGAAGTTTTCTTTTACAGTTACCTATTTTACAGTTGTACAGCTGTATTTTACAGTTAAAGTAAATTTTAAAATGATCTTTGCAAATTGATGTAAAGTATACGTTTTTATGCTTAGTATAAGTTTTATTCTTGAGGAAAAACCGATTATTTAAACGTAATTACGCAGTGTAGAACCAACTAAAAAAATTATTCTTTTATAAGAAAGGCTTTTCAAAAATTTCTGTCATTATATTAAAAATAATTACTAAAGATACCGGGTATAAGCGTTAGTTTTTATGAATTACTGCTTTAAATAACATTCTGCAGTACAAACAAAAAATCCTAAAAATATAGTAGATGAGTTCCTTTATTGTACGATTACGTTTAAATTGATGGGTCTATTTTTTATCGATCCTGAACGGACAGTTGAAACTGACTTGAACGAATTGCACATCAATCATCGTCAAGTTTATCACCTTGGGATTATTCCGACCCGACGTGTGCGTTTAAAAACGTTCGGTGAATATCGTGGGAAGGGTTTTACGAGAAAAACGATTTGCTGAAATATCTTAAAGTTCAGATATGAACAGAAAGTTGGATTATTAAAATAATTATATAGTACATTCAAACTGATGGCTAGAATGTCGAAATTTTTTTGCAGCATTGTTCATTATGCTTGAGTTTCCTACGTAATTATTTTAATGATACAACAAAATTATTTTCAGATTTGTATCTGGTTATGTTTTTAGATACTTCAACAAAATCGTTCTTTCCGTGTAGATGAGGATGTAGTACGCGACCCTGCGCCAAACTCCGTTCGGTGCCGGTAATAATCCGTTTCGCGAGGGAAATCGGGATGCAATGGAACGAAAGAGGATGAGAAAGAACGCACGCGAAGACATTGTGCTTGGCGTGCGCAGGATAATGATCCTCGTTCCATTGTTGGCTCGCGCGTCGCGTCAGATCCTGGATTCTGGATTGTGCATTCAGCAGCCGTCTGCGGCACGCGCGGTAAAAGTCACCGCGATATTACGTAATGCCTCATTCGCGGAGATCCTCCCACTCGGATCAGTCGAAAGCAGATCCTCGCCGCACCTTCACTATATTCCTTCGCGCGGCCGCCGCCGATCGCCACTACCGTTATCACGCGCGATAATATCCGCATATTTTCGAAGTTTTGTGATCGGCACAGATATATAGACGTGCGATCGCTGCCGATCGACGGAGAGAGAAATTTTCGGCTCGCTCGATTAGTGTATTACGAATGAGGTCAGTCCGTGCACCAACGATGTGACACGCGAAATAGTGTAAAAAACATTTTGTCACACACGAAAGCGTGACATACGTCTGTTTTTGATTAATTATAATCGATTTTTTATTAATTGATTTAATTTTGAAGCTTGATATCATTTTTAATTTATTAATTATAATTGATTTTTTAATTAATTAAATAAAGCAATTAATTTCTCGCAAGTAACGTTTCTTCGCGTTTTCTTTAGTTTCAATTAACAATGAATTTGAATTTTACATGAACGATATAAAAAATGTGACAATCTGACCAAATAATATGAATCCTGAAAAAGTTTACTTACGTCACAATATCCTTGTGTCAGTGACTGATATACTTACTTCAATGGACTCGTAATATCTTCGTCATTGAATTGTGAATAGAGCACGCACACGTACATATTTCACGTGCCGCAATGGTACTCAAGATCATAAACTTAAGCACAGATGATGCAGCGACACACTTAAGATCCCCTTCTTGTCTTGAAAACGCTGGGAGATAGAAGCCTCTAAAAGAATAGGGACGAAGAGCGGCAGGAAAAGGAATTGACGGCTTGGAGGGAAGCTATGTGCGCAATTTAACGGGGATTACGACCTTAGCCACTTAAGAAGTCGCGGTAGTAATCGGCGGTCTTCGGACGGGCCCCCTCAAGAGTGGGCCTTGAGCGGGCCTCGCGCGTCTCGGACGGGCCCCTTGAGCGGGTCTTAATCGAACCACGAGCCCCGACGAGCTAGGCGGTTAGCCTAGCGTATCTGATCCGCGCGTTCCGACGTGAGCCAGTCCCGACGTAGAGCGCGGACGACCAAGGCTAATCCTAACACTAGAACCTAACCGGCTGGATCTCGTCGCGGACTCCGTCTCCGTCTCCGGCTCGACGTAACGATCGGAGCATCGAGAAGGAAGCAGTGGAAACAATGGGAAAGCCATTGCACCTGATCGTGATACTGCAGCGTACGTAAGGCCGTTTCGATTACTTTGCGATTTGGCCAACATAAGCCAACTTTTCATTAAATTGGTCTACATTCATATGTAAATAATTATGCATGTCATGTGTCTGTATGTGTGTAATATTTTGACAATCTCGCGTACATTGGCCATATCGTCAGAAGGCTCCTTTAGAGGACTAATCTGGCAAGGCGATTGTCACGAGCTTGAAAATTGAAGCCTCTCCTTCGCGTAACGAAAGCGAAACAAATAAATGTAGATAAATAAAAATATTTGATTTAATTTTTTTTCTTTGTATGAATTATACAAAGAGAGAAAGTAAAGATAGAATTATATTGTAGATTTTCAGAAGAGTCATGTTAAAAAATATGATTGCGACTCGTGAAGAAACTGGCAGTGTTATTCGTGGGAAGACTTCAATTTAGAGAAACAAATGATATGTACTAACGCGTCGAATCACGCAATGTTATGAATTTTAAAGTTTCCTACTGATGTTATGTTGCAGCAGTATCGTCCGCGTTCGCTTACAGGTACGATCCTTGGTATCGCGCGGACACGCAGCGTCCAGTTGACGCGATCACCGATGTCGTCAACGAGCTCGGGGTGAGGATCCTTCAGCAATATTTGACGCGTGGAAACGTCGCGTTCTCGCCAACGGGGGTTGCCTTCGTATTAGCGGCACTCTACGAAGGATCCGCGGGTAGAGGAAGTCAACAAATCGCCGAGGCCATAGGTCTACCAGCCAATCGGGATGTTACCAGGATCGGTTTCAGGGATATTCACCGACGATTACGAGTAAGATATGATAGATCTATTCGCGTTGCTTGAAATCACTCAAAATTTTTGCACTTAAGATGAAATAAATATATATCCGGGCGTTGAAGAGAGAGAAAGCGAAAATGCAAAAAGTGCAAATAACACAAACAAGACTGATATGAATACTTAGGTGACGTTGTGAAGACATCCGAAAGATATTTCCCTGGATATCTTTTATACATTTTTTTAGACTCTTTCTATCACGTCTCATACAAATTCGATGTGACGTATTATTCTAAATATATGATTTGACATTTTTTTTCTGAATTTTTATTGTTAAATGTATTCATCTTTCCGAGAAACAAAATTGATAATTATACAGAAGCTAAGTGAATTATTTCCGTGTCTAGATCCATTATTAAAATGCCAATGTTTCGTGAACATTGCAATTCACTTCATTAGGGCGAGGAGCAACCCGATATTAAAACAAATTGATAATTGTTATTAAATGAAATTAAAGTGTTATAAATAATCAGAAAATTACACACATTATAAATTCTTTTTATTGATATTGATTTCAAGAGCTACCTTAACGCCGACGGCTTCCTGGGCGGTTTGACGCTAAGCAGAGAAAATACCAGACTCCGTCCTGAGTATGAAGACATTCTGAGATTTTATGGCTTCGATTTGTCGAGTATTGAGCAAGAAGCGAACGTTACCGTTAGCATGGAAGACTCATCAGGTATAACTGAACTTCCGACATCCACGATCGGCTCAAGCATGCCATCAACAGAGATGGCAAACACTGAGAATGTGCCGGACATGACGACGACAACATCAACGGGTGCAATCACGACGCTTCCTCCGGCTGGTGCGGAAACAACAGTCGTTCCATCGACCGCAGCGGGCGTTACTCAGCAAACTGTCACGATGGCATCGACGGGTGCAACCGATGTACAATCGACATTGGCTCCGGTCACCAGCACCGGAACAATTGTCCAGAATACAGTGCCGACGCAATCGACAAATTCCTTAACGGCGGTTACTTCCGACGAAAGTATTCAACCGACTCCATCCGCTGGTGCGGAAACTGTCGCGAGTTCGCCGAATACTCCGATTACTCCGATAGTAAACACAGACAGTCAAATGATTCCAACTACAACTGTAGTCACCGTCGCGAACAATCAGGATCAGCAAACTTCCCCAACAATCATCGCGAGCGATAGTGCAACGAGTGCCAGCGTTTCTAACGAGAGCGTTCAACCATCGACAGACGCAGGAATGACAACAGCAGCTGCGACTGATGCTAACGTGACGGTATCGATGAGTACTGATGTTTCAACTTTCGCTACGAATACCGAGGTACCAATGACAACGAATATGTTGAGTTCGGACCCACCGGCTACAATCGTCGCGGATCCAAGTACCGACGCATTAGCCGCGAGTTCAGTCAACATGACGCCCATTAATACAATTATTCCCAATACGATCTTGAGTACCGTTACCATGAATTCGTTAACTACTGTGGTACCAGTAATGTTGAATAGCGCGAACGTGACTATCTCGAGTCCCGTTACCGAAACGGTGATGATGAACGGCGTTAATTCGCAATCGAGTACCGAAATATCGGCAGATACTTCGGTCGAGAATACGCCAGGAATGACCACTGTAAATGACCTCACAATGACGACGATGACCAATATTGATGATGCTGTCGCAGTTAATTCTGTCACCACCGTGGTACCGCCTGTCTCAGCAACAAACGCGAACAATCTTGCTGAAAATAACTTCATGATCGCGAATTCTACGATGAGTTCTATAGATAATCAAACGGCCGCATCTCTTGTGGATGAAAATACGATTTCGAATCGAAAGAAGAAAGATATAACTAATCTGACAGATAATATAATTAACAGCAATACCGTTAAAGATGAGTTACAGGATAGATCGCCGAATCTTCGTAAACGCAAAGCGAGAAGTCTGCGCGGATATTTCTCTAGCTATCCAGGTACGTTCTGTTGACGAATATCTTTTTCGAATAAATGTTGCTCGTATTACGAATTAAAAGCTACGAGTTAAATCTTCCTAAGTAGTCTTGCAGGAAAATTCCTATAATAAATTATTTATGTAGCAATTACCTACTATACATAAATTATGCAATTGCGAATATCAAATCATGAATATCAAATATTTTATTAGCGGAAAAAATGAAATTAGATTGCATTTATATGAGATTAAGAATGTATCACACGTACAGTCTCTTCAAAGAAAATTAAATTTGGAAATATGTTTAATATTTACACTTCAAATAAACTATACACGTATGAAAGTTGTGTGATTATATTTTTGTTTAATAACACACTTTTGTAGTTTAATTATTTTATTTGCTATTATTTCCATTGTTAAAAATGAAAATTTTTTTCAATGATAAAAAAATTTACATTTTTCTTTTATAATAATAATTTATGCAATGTTTCATTGCGATTCACTGATTAGTTACAAAAATATAAAACAAATAAATATTTTGTTTATTTATTGGACAACTAGTTCATGCATCGCAATGCATGTAACTCTACATAAATAATCTTGAATACATAATGTACTTACATAAAAAAATTGAGATTTTTATAATTTATGTTATATTTTCATTTTTATCAGAGCACAGATTTAAAAGATACTACTATTTATTAAAATAACTTATGATCCAGTAAACCAAATTTGTCGTATAATTTTTTAACGTAATTTAAAATAATCTGTAATTTTGTTATTGTTTTGAAAATATGTATAATATAAAACATCCTTAAAAAAGAATTCTTTCCCACTGATGGAATTCGATTTCCTATCTTTCAGACGAAGGTATTTGGATGCAAAATCTAGAAATTTGGAAGTCTTATAATACAGTAAACCCTAGTGAATCCTCCATCGGAGATTCATCAGCTGAGATGTCGTTTTTGGTGAACGGTTGCGACATTTCCTCGGTATCGGCTTCGAGATACATCGCCGTGTTGCCTTTCGCGTATTTCCCATCGTTGCAAGCTGTCGCGCTCGAATTTCCTTTGGACGTAAGTCTGCATGAAAGTTCAATATAATTCATCTTTTTCAAAACTTGAGAGAATTACTTTAAGCTTGATTTATCAATCTTTAATTTTATTCTATCCTTCTTTTACTAGCTTTCTTTCAAATTAAAATTTTATACATTATACAGGCAAAGAAAGAATATTTATTTAGATAATATTTAAATAAATAGTCTTGATCAATTTGGATTTTAGAAATTAAAATTAACATAAATTTTTCTAAAATAACTTCAAGTATACAACTGAACAATGTAAAGAATCTCTTATTTTCTTAATATTTAAGGATCCCCGATACAACATTATACTTTTCATGCCCACGGATAAAACGGACACGCTTCGTCTGGCGAGGGATCTTAGCGGAAAGTCATTGAGATTGTTGAGGAAGCGATTACAGCCTACTTGGGTCAGGGCCACTATACCTTCGTTCATGCTGCGTGGTTTCGTCACATTGACGTCATTTTTGCAAAGAGTAAGCGGATAACACGTCCTCTTTGACGTCAATGTCCTACCAATGCCAAATGTAGACACCGAATAGAAAAATATATTCCGGATTTACAGTCAACCGCGCATGAAGGTGTCAAGTGGTTCTCCACAGTTTCTACAGTTTTTCATTTTTAAAGACTTTTATATCTCAAGGATTCACGAGTAATGAGAAGTTCACATAAAAACCTGAAATAATTATTTAATATCAACTAATTATAAATTACATCTTACTTTGATGTTTACTCGTTTCAAATTATTTCAAGCGATTTTCTTAAGACGTATATAATCTTGAATACAACAAAAAGACATTTTTTTAACGTTTCGTGAATGGAGAAGGTTAAGATTGAGGAAGGACAAATCAAGATTATTATCGACACCTATGCGTGACTGGTGTATATTTGCCTCGATATTTGCGTAATCTCTCTAAGATTTTCCTTCATTTACCTGTTTCCTTCATAGCTGGGCATCCTGGATGTGTTCGAGCCAAGAGTAGCCGATTTATCGCCCATGACATCCGATCTCGGTGTATACGCTAGAGATGTGCAACAGAGTATAGGGGTCAATATAAGGAATTATATGAAACCCGACCGGACCCATTCTCGTGAGTCGTCTAATGTCGTTCCACCTCGAAGGGACTATTATCGATATCTACCGCCAGGTTCTTTTTACTCTCTTACGCTTTTCATGCACTATCGCACTCTCCTTTCAATTACCCCGTAACGGTAATCGTTTCCACGCGTGTAATTGCATTCCTCGCTCTTTAATGCGAACATCCTGAATTTAAGAGTCCATCCAATTTATACAATTTTACGCGTCACATATATAATCATTAGCATTTGCAGTATTCCTTCATTTCATAAATATATATTTTACCCTTTTTTCGCTTCTCTTACCGCTTGTAAATTGCTTCCTTCTGCCTTTAAATGTAATAATAAAGCGCTGTCAGTGCGAGTCAAACGTCTGACTATCCGTTCATCGATAAAATGCACGAGTTTATTTTAATTTTTGATTTTTCATATATTTAACATTATCAGATACATATTTTACACATTATTTCTTATTATTCATTACTTCACCACGTTCTCCGTTCTTGATGCTATTTCACGCGCGATTATATTTATTGCCTGACAACTTGATACGAGTAATCAACTTGATTCCCTAGAATTAAACCATCTTAGGTAGCATTCGAAATTAGTGTTCCGATACGTTTCGAGCGCTCGATTAATCAGATGTTATTGGCATTGAATGGCATTTAGGTGATTTAATTTGTCGTGGAAGAGAGAAACGAACGGCAAGGCGGATGGCGGAATAGCGACGTCGCGTTGGAGATAATGTTCGAAGAAATAATTATGTTGACGCAATATCCGGCATTAACGAGTGAAATTACAAAGTTTCACGCGAACGGCTCGAGTATCCTCCAGAAACATAATTTGCGCACATAATTTGTAAACGACGGCGGCGACAATGTATCCGTCTACGTAGTGAACACACGTCTAACGACGGTCGGCTATTACTACTGCTGCCTGCCACTCATTGTCAGTCGTTTCTTCACTTTCTTTTCTCTCTTTTTCGCTTCCGCTTGTTCCGTCGTGGCTTTTTCTCACGTTCCGATGCATCTTCATTAACTCCGACTGTATCGTTAACGATGACCGTTGCTTCGAAGATACTGTCAAAATTATCAAAGATTTTCCAAGTTATTCGAAAACGTTTTTCTCGTTTAAGATTGAGAAATTATCGGAAACGAATGTCTAGTCGTTAAATTACATCTTTACGATAATTATGCGAGTATTAGTCATTATCTCCTCAATGCATTGTTAAATTACAAGTTAATTTAGCAGATAATTCAGCTAAACGCTTTTTTAAAAACGTATTTATTTCTATGAATTCCATGTAATTTACAGGATTTAATCTTGAAAAATGATAATGCAGTCACGAGATGCAAATGAACCGTATCTGCGAAAATATAAGTTCCGAGGACGAATAGCTAGGCAATATTTATTTTCACGCCACTAGGCGAAGCTTCAAGCAAAATTATCGATTACTGTTGGAAATATTCTCAGTATTGTTGTTCAGTTCATTGAATTTAATTGCTGATATCCTGCTCAAGTCCGTAAAGGAAGTCAATAAAAGACCTTGCGCCATCACTTTTTACATTCACCGAGGATTCCTGAATCATTGTGGCGTTGCAGCGTTTCCATGAAATTATCTTTTCGATTATTTTTGGCGTGTATATATTTATTTTCAAATAAATACGAATTATATGATAATATAATAAAATATTTAAAAAACAAGAGATTATTATGATTTACTTTTAGAGTTACAATTTTACAATATAACATCATTTAACTATCTATTCAGTTTCTTTAACGGGATTCTTTGCTTGACATACAGTTAAAATGACAGTTAAGTAAAATCTTTTATCAAGCTGATAATAATAGTCACTAAAAAAATTGAAATATTGTTTTTACTGCATTAGATATTTATATATCTCTGTTATTTATGACATTACGTTTTTTCCTTTCGTATAAAAACTAACTGTCGTAAAAATACAACGGCAAGAAGTTTTGTCAACTCAGTGAAAGGAAGGACGCGTGCATTAGAAGTCAATGAACTGGGCATCTAGAAATCTAAAGATTGGTCTGCAATGCATTACGTCTGCCAGTCGTTTAAAAGATAAGATATTAAAATGCTGTTTAAACTAAAACGGCACTTTCTGAAACGCAAATTACTATCAACAATTTTCGTTCGATTTTAGAGAAAATATGTATAAAAATATGTATAATCATTCTTATACATATACGTATTTTATTACTTTTGTCTACAACTTTTGTCTGAAACATTTTTTTCTAAGATGAAAAATAAAAAAGTTATTTGGGGTGGGACATTAAAATGAGACATCCTGTATAGTTTCTCTTCTAATGCGTTAAAATATAGCTTTGATTCCTCGCTAACACTTTAACTTCAAACCTCTTATATTTTTCTATCGTAATTTAAACGTCTTCCTAATTCCTCTGCACTACGTAAAATAACACAAAGTATTAGCTTTGTATTATGCGCGGCTAGACTGCTACATTTTCGTGCACATCAAAATTTTTAAGCTCTGTAACTGACAAAGATTAAACTGTGTAAATACTCTTTTTGCAAATTTATCTTTGTTGAATATTATTATTGCTTTGGAAAGTACGTGATTTTTTATTTTGTCTTTTATAAAATGTAACGTGCATATTACAAAAAATATTAAAAATATTTTTAAATATTATTAAATATTAAAAACATTTTTTATATTTTCTGTGATTAAAATAATTCTTTGTAAAAGTTTGCAAAATAATTATGATTTTTTTTTAGGTAATGGTCTATTCGAAAGAGCTGGACCTGAACCCTTTACAGCTTTGCATCCCTTCCTTTATTTCATCGTCGACACCGAGACTTCAGTGAGTTTAATCGCCGGTCGAGTGGACGATCCGCTTAATTCGAGAATATTGTAGGGATATATATATATATATATATGATTTAGATCGAAGGTTTAAATAAACACTCGTTTATTTGACGACACTTATAAATAATTCCATAATGTGGACTTCTCCTATTAGCTCGCACACAATTATTATCAAGTATACGCAATTAATATTGTGCTCTGTACAAAAATTCCTATTTGTAAATAAAGAAATATTAAAGATAAAAAAAGTAGCCCCCACACAGTGAGCATAACTTGAAATGTGTAGAATTGAGCATTTGGAAGAATATTTCAAGCTGTCTCACGCTGTAGAGCGAAGGACAAACTTTCTATACATCTTGCTAATCAATAAAAGCAGATACTTATACGTTTGTTTCGAAAACTACGAGAATCGAAATCGCAATTATTGTAAAAAAAATTCATACTTTTCTCTGATTTTCTTTAGCTCTTTCGTCTAAGTTACAGGATCGACAGTATCTGGCTTTAAAACTGACTTTACAACAATAGAATAGGTCGACAATTATGTAATTTACAAATTTACGATTCTTTCGTAATTTTTTTTAGTATATACATACGCGCGCGCGCGCGCGTATGTGTGTGTGTGTGTGTGTGTGTGTGTGTCTTTGTGTATTGTATTTCATATTCGAATCGAAGTGGCAAGAATGATAACGATGTATCTTTGAAATCTATCGGACTATTCCTTTGATCTTTTTATTACGCAATTGAGACTTCCCTTGTTTATTTAGCCTTAATCTAGCAAATATATTATTTCCTTACGTACTTTTATGTATAAATACAGTTCATTGTGCTGCTACAATGCACGAGATTTCACATACGTCACTAATATATACGTATATTCGATAACTCCCGGCGATGATCTTATCTCACATCTTCTAGTGCCGGGTATATTTTTTTTCATATATATAGCAACCAGGATCTTTACTCCGTGAGTGGCAGTGTAAATGCAAATAAATAAATGCAAACGATATAGTAGTCGTATTTTCAATCGCGTGAAAATTCTAGGATAATGTCTTTTGATATCGCATGAGACGACACTGCGAATCGCTTATTTGTGCGATAAATTTCGTCCGAGTTCGAGAGTCGCTTTATGTCGTCTCCTCGCGTTCATCGTCGAGTACATCAAGTGACGTTCTTCAAAATCCATGGTACGAACTTGGATATCCGCGTGCAGACGCCCGGTAAGTTAGCCTCCGCGCAACCGATGCCCCAGGATATGATACCAGCGAGGAAATACCTGCCGTCCTTTCCGCGAACCTGGAGAGGTCCTCCGGAATCGCCCTGTGTGATGCAAGAACGCAAAAGTCGCTCAGTGGAAATTTGATACATGAACAGCTAGAGTAGATCAATTTAAGTATTCTTATGCACGTACCTGACACGAATCCTGCCCGCCAGTCTCGTAACCAGCACAGAGGAAAATGTCTGGTATGAACTCGTGTCTACCGGCCCTCAAGAACATCGACTTGCACCTGTCATTGCTCACTATCGGCACAGAGACCTTGAAAGAGAGAATAATAAAAGTTGGAGGAATCTGAAGGAATGTATAAACCCAAAGGGTTTAATCGTCAAAACGATAATTACCTCCTGCAATACAGAAGGTAACGTTCCACCCTCGCTCAACCTTCCCCAGCCGGTGACTGTCGCGTTCTCTCCGATCAGGAGGTCATCCGTGGCCGGTAGACAGATAGGCGAGATGTGCGCGGCAAACGTCAAGGAACTTTCGAGGCGCACCAGCGCGAGGTCGTACTCGTACGTGAAGAAGTTATACTTGGGATGCACGACTTTCTTGGCGACTCCGCGTTCCACGTAGGGCAGTCGCTCTTGTACCGACGAGAAGTCGTACTCGCCGACTCGTATCCGGATTTGCGACGTCAGCAAACTGAAACGGACAAGATTTAACGGTGCACGTCGTAAGTGAAGGACGATAAAAATAATGTAGCATACTCACTCGTCGACGCAATGACCCGCGGTGGCGATCCAATTCTCGTTGAGCACCGCCCCGCCGCAACGGTGAGTACTCGAGAAACCGAAGAAGGAGGTCCTACGTACGGACACCTGCCAGGGCCATCGGCCGAACGACGCGTCCTTGCCGCCGACGATCCTCGTTTCCGGTCGCGGAAATAACGGTGGCACGCCGCACTGCATGTTCTTGCTCTCGTCAGCGGCCGCGACCGTCATCACAGAACCCGTTGCTTTCTCGCTTACCGTCACCTCGGTGGTCGACAATCCTTGCGTCGTGGTGACGCTCGTGGCACTCGTCCTGCTTGCGCTGGTCGTGCTGCTCGTGGTCGTCATCGTTGCCGTCGTGCTCGTCGGACTGATCGTACCGCTGGCGGAGGACGTCAATGTGGATGGTGTCGTGCTTTGCATTGTGGTTTTCTTCGTGGGCCGCGGCCTAGTTGAAGTCTCCAAGTGGGACGTCGTTATGTAGTGCGCCGAACCCAAGGGCTTCTGATATTCGGTGCTCTACAAAATGGAAAACATCAGGAAATCAATTGTTAACGTTAGCAATGTTATAAATAAGATCCCATTGTTTTTCTAAAATTTTAACGATGTATTTATCAATATTTTAATAAGTATCAGTTGATGTGTGTAAGAATAAATAAATATTAACATTTTCCATAATCGGGAGAAATCTTATGTTTAATATTTTTACGAATTTTATATAGTCCGCGTTTACGCTTTCGACTTTATGTATTTATGATTTAAACATGAGAACGAGAGGAAAGAATAATTATGGCAGCATTAATTAATTCCTATCAAGAAAAGAAAACGTCTTCCTACCTGTTGCGACTCGGTTGGCTTTAGGCTCGGTCGCGGAGGAAAATTTTCCGGGCCATTCTGAAGAAGGCTGGGACTGTCGGTCCAGTGAGGTTTCAAGGACGGCCTAGGTGGTGTCCAGCTGTTTGACCAGAAATGAGAACTCGTACCTAAAGACGGAATTCGTACGGTTTCCGGCACAGTAATTGCGGTTATCGGTTTGGATGACGAAGACGACGAAGACGAAGACGACGACGATGACGACGACGACGACGACGACGATGATGAAAGCGAGGAGAATGATGTTGGCAAGGATGAGGACAACGATGACGGTTTTTGTTTTGTGACGAATGCCGGTTCCGTAGTCACTTGCCAGTGAGAGGTTTGTGGCACGGATCCGGCTGTGCTAGAATGAAAGATAAATTTTAAGTTGGGCTCGATATGCAATGGACGTAAAATACGACTGATATACTAATGATATACTAAATACATGTACTTTACTTGCGATAATGATGATATAACACTTTATATGTATTATGACGCAAAATATTTACATAAATATTTATATAAATATAAATATTTTGCGTCATAATACATGTAAAAGAAACTATTGGAGGAGAAACGATAGATTTACATATATATATTTTGCGACTTAAACCAGACGACTTAAAAACTAGTTGCATACCTGGTGGAAGGCTGTCTGGCATACGTCGGCCTGACAGTCGTCGTCGACGTTTTTGTGGATAGTACCCAGTTGGGCCTCGAGATAAAATTCGGTCTATGATCTGGCTGACTGCTTACTGGTCGATAAGTGGTCGTTTTAATTGAAAAATACGGCTTGGAGAAATCCGTCGACGATGGTTTTGACTGTGCTGGCTTGGTTGCCCAGTGCGGTCGTTCAGTGTGCACGAAATTCAAGCCCGGATGCGTCTCTTTCCCCATTTCCTGGCGGAAAATCGATATTCCATTAAACTCGCTGCTTATATCGCGCCTAAAATAGCTTTGCTAGCTGCGATGTAAATATTTCCTTAACTACATAGAGTCAAAGGAATATTTTTATTAAATTTCCATCACATAAATATTAATCCCAGTATTGCTAATTTGTTAATAAATGCAATGTACAATTTTTACAGAAACTAGACGAGACAGTTTCAGTTTCTTTTTTTACTTCCGTCTTCATATAATTTTATTATAATTGTCAAAATGGACAAAGTATCTTTTATAATTTAAATAAACTCTCGAAATAGGTGCCTGACTGATCCAAGGAAAGTGAACTCTCGACGACAAGAGAAGAATGTTATACAAGAAATCCTTTTAAAGTTATCTCGCTGAATCACGAGTTATAATCATAGAGTCATCACGAGTTATAATAATAAATTTCCTTCCTTACGCTTTCAATGACGGAATTGACATTCGGTCGATTTATCGTTTCCTGCACGCTGAGATCAACATCTTCAGTCTTCCCATCGTCCGGTCTCGACTCAAAGGGCCTTTGATTGCCCGGTTTACCCGGTTTGCCCTGTTTGTTGGGCTTGCTCAGGCCACTTGAATCAACGACTTCATCATCGGCGTGCTCCTTCCCCGGCAAGCGTACTATTAAAGTGTTGTGTGTCTCCAGCTTGTCCTTGAAACCCGGCTGGCTTAGAACGGACGATGGATTGTCACTCGGCGTTCCGTCGTCCGGCCTCGTCTTGTGATGATGAGAATGACCCGAGTGATGACCCGGTCTCTTCGTTTCTTGCGGTCTTCCTTCCGCCCACGTGTCCGTAGACGCGGAGGACACTGCGGGGGTCTGCAGGACGTCGACTTCGTGCTCGGATGTTGGTTTCGCGTGCGGCCTTTTCTGCAAAGGCCTTCCGACACCGTGCGAATATGGTTTCATCGGTCTGGTCGAGCCTACGAAACCGTGAGATCCCGAGAAGTGATGGAGATTCGGTTTCGTGGTGGTTGACGCTGTCGAGGAGAATCCCAAGAGGGACGTCGACGTTAATCTGATGGTCTCGTTCCCGGTTGGCTCCGCCAGAAGTAAACCTGGCCTGAGCGTACTCGTCGTACCGTCGTGTTGCTGCTGGTGCTGCTGATAATGATTATGAGGATGGTAAAACGTGCCTATCGTGTTCACCGTCGTATTGTGAATACAGCAACTGCCGAACATGAAGGTATCCACGCACACACCCACGTGCGTCCCCTCGGACTTGATGCACTCCCACACAAACATGCACGTGCCTTCCTTGCTCTCCGAACCGGGCACTTTACACGGTTTCGGAGTGATTTTGTAACCTGCGTAAAATGGAAAATAAATTAACTATTTCAGGCATTCCCATATCTTTCGACGAATCGGCGGAGCCAACCGGGTTTCAATCTTGAAATCTTGGACTATACGTCGGTATTAAGGAACGCGAGCCGACAAAAGACGAATATCTCATTTATTTCCTACGTACGTTCTCCGTTAAACGTAACTGACTTTAATCTCACGTCTCCATTACATTATATATTTCTCACGTCAGAGTCCGAAGTCAGACAGCGCTGTAACGTTAAACGCGCGATGAAAGCACGCTAACGTCGATCATACTGTCTTGGCGAATTTAACAACTTATAATTTCGTGAGAGACCGGTGTTTCTACGCACGCCCTCCGAAAAATCGGGCGAAACCTGCCCCGAGTAACGAGATTACATGTATTAAACTTGACGGGCGTACTAAAGGATGACGTTGCGTGACATCATGTCGCACGGTACGGTACGATAGGTCATATCATGCTCGACAATTAGACTGTCTTACATATTATACATGAGATCTACCTCGCCGTCAAGTTCGGTGAAAGTGTACCACTTGTCGAAGCACGCGTGAGATCGTGTAAAAAAAAATGAAACTTAATAACTGGAAGGAGTACGTAGACCTGGGCCGAGTCATTAACCGAGTCACGGTAAGACTCGGGTAACGTAAATTACGACCGCGGCGATGTAGGAGCTTCACGCAGTCGCTTTCACCGCTAGAAACACGATCGTGTCAGCCTGCATTACGTTATAAAGGGGAAGAGTCCACATTAGGAAAGAAGATTTTATTGCACGGGTTGTCTTTGAATGGACTCGAATCACTATTCGAGAATTGATCGTTCATGTCGTTCGACATTCGCCGGCCAGATCTCGTTACAAAAATTACAAATTGTGCAAGTCAGTATCGTTATGTACATTACGGTTTATCGTCGATTATTCTGCCTGTGAAATTGTCACGTATAAAGTGTGTCCGACTTGACTTCGAGCAAAGTATTTCCTTTCAATACGAACGTCTAGACACCGCGTCTTTGTTGGCAAAGCTCACAGCTGATTGCGCGGGTCAATTATCTGACAGCAGGGGGGAAAAATAATATATAAAGAAGGTTCTCCCTTCGGTTGGGGATTCATCGAAACAAAAAGAAAGTAGCACCTTCTTTCGCTTTTCTTTTCTCACGCTCGTGCACGACCGACTGCACCTTGACCGAGTTCTCCTTCCAATTAAGCGTTATACATTTATGGAGAATCTTCGGGCGCGCGCGGGAGAAGGATGCCTCAAAGGGAGGACGAGTGCGAGATGAAGACAGGGAGAAGTGAGAGAAAAGAGGAGGAACGGCAGGTGCATTCGGCCGCTCGAAAGTACCTAAGGAATTGAAACGACGCGACGCGCGAGGGAGACGGGGTGGGTGTTCGCGGCACCGAAAAAGACGTACTACAGGGAGTATATATGTCCGTGATGGATACCGAAACGGTGCGGGCGCGTTTAAATCACCAAAAGGAATATTACTGACTGTGACCTCGATTCAGCGTACTGAGAGACCTGGCGATGCCCGACCACCAGAGAATCGTGGCCACGTAACCGATCCACCGCATCCTGATCCCTGAAAACAAAAACGAAATCGTTATTCGGTGGCCGACCTATCGTCCGATGGCTGCTTATCGTCATTGGCACGTGTCAATTTAGAGCAGCGCTTCTCCCCGAGGAGGAGTGTAAATCTCGGGGAGTCACGCGAGCCGCGCCACGCCGATGCTGTTAACAGCCGCGCTCTACTACGTCGATTGCAGCAGACAGGCGATATAAATTTTGTAATTCTATATATTAAGAGCTTGTCAGCAACATGCGAGCATCTACGCTCACTCTTTCGTCGCGTCCATTGTCTATTGTCTGCCACGTCTACGCTCCTTTCTAGTTCACTTTCCCGTTGCACGCTTCTCATATTAACCCTTTCAGCGACGTATCTAATCTCACAACCGCGCGCTTTTTCTCTCTCCCTCTCAGTGAAACTACAAATAAGTAAATCGTTACGAGCGTATCGCGAAGATCACGCAACTAAGTATCATAATTTCTTACATATCCTCTAAATGGCTATAATTCATATAATATAACTACTTATGAGAGAAGAATTCATGGAATACTCGGGAATACTAACTGCGTGCTTATCAAATTTCCGCAATGTGTGTTTGCTTTCGATGATATGTCTTTTTGCAGGTGACGAGATGAAAAAAAGAAGATAAAAATGACAGGATAAAATAGATTTTACATATCCAACACTAACAAATATATGATCCAAGATCAGTAAAGGTTTGCTATTTTTTTTATCTAATTTATATTTAAATTGACAAAGTCAGAGCAAGAATAAAAGTGGCTTTCTATATTTACTAAGTTCTATCTTAAAATTCAGATTCAACATAGATCTGATATAAATAGAAGAATTTAATATAGATTAGACAAGCTTTGAATTTATTTTCGCCTCATATCTTTCAATTTTGATCGACATTACCATTTTTCCGCCTGTGTGCATCGAACGGTTTTTGTAGTTATATATTTATATAAACCTTTGGCTAAGTCGTTTAATTTAAATTTTATGATTTAATGCTACAATTATACATATAGAGCCTGTGGGTCGGCAGATATACTGCCGGCACGTGCATCCTATAAACCATCAGGACGTTCCAAGGATCGTACAAAGAATTCATGATTTCTAGTCGATCGTTTTGTAACGATCCGAGATGGCATCTCGACGATGCGACAGGTGCATCGGACGCACACTAAAACACATTGACAGGAACAAAAAAGATACCCTGGACCGACTTGTCACCGAATTCTGGCCCAGCATTCCAGGTCATCGACGCAGCATTTCACTCGCTTTCGAATGCTCGATCGAGGATACCATCGTCTTGGAACTGTCTCGTCATCATCATTGAAATTATCTTCACCGATGCTACGCGTTTCGAATGTTCCTCGCATCTTTTTAGAAGTGTATTCAACGGATGTGTAAAAGACTTCTGAAAACTTAAGATAGGTATCTATTCCCGTATAATTATTTCATATCATATACTATCTTTGTTGTTTCTGTATCTTTTTCTTGGGCCATTTTTCAAACGGATATATTCCTCCTTGTATAATAAAATTCGATTCTTTGTAACTTCCTTGAAATCGGAATATGACGAATAGGAGTTGCGTCTGGAATACGACTCTATCGAACGCATCGCATCTTACATAACTTTTACGAATATAAAAATCCCGGATATGCGTCTTGAGTAACTTTCTCGATATATAGAGAAACTAGATGGACAAGTTGAATACGTTTCGACAAATGGATATTTCTTTTCCTACTACAGAATTTACATTTGTACTCCAAGTTTATACATATACAGCCGATCGCAGAAAGGTTGCAACACTCTTTTTTCGATGGGTTTCGAAATGCGGCCTATTCATTGAGAGATTGGTTTTTATTTACAGATTCATGAGTAACCAATCGCTCGGTGAGCAAGCTGCATTTCGAAACCCATCGAAAAAAAGTGTTGCAACGTTTCTGTGATTAGCTATCCATCGGTAAATTATAAAACGTAAAAATTTGTCTTTCTTATCCACAAGCCTATAGACTTTCAATAAATATTTAAGTACCTAAGTGAACTGAAGTATGTCAAATTGTTTGGCATTATTAATAAATATTGTTACGATATACTCTCTTTGTTTACTTACTTCTGATTTTATAGATTTTACAATTTTATAACATCGTTACATTATTTACAAATGATTACTTACGTTAAAATTTCAGTCAGAAAGCGAGTTGACGTTTATTTAACATAAAGTTTTCAAGTAGTTATATTTAAATAGAAGAACTATGTACACGCATATGTGTTGGAATTAATATCCGGCTTTTCTATGTAAACGGCTGTTGTAAAATCGGGTTGTGCAAAGTCTACTTCTACATGCTTGAGACAGTGTTTGCGCCGGAGGCCGCTCTGGGACAAGGTCAAGAAGCAGAATATAGAACTGTCGCTGGCCGCGACTTCTCTCACTGCACCGGTAGCTGCGGTCGCTGCCACTTGAGGCAGAACATGTAGCAAGGACGAGCAAGAAGAAGCGCCGGATGACCCAGTGATCGCGGATTTCAAATCGTGTTTATCGATCTTCTCATGACCGTCTGAGTTGTATAGAAGAGCTACTCTATCGATAGCGGATTTATCCATTAGCTGCAATAAGCGTTCGCCTGAGAGCTCGCGTGTTAAACGGGCTTCAGAAGGAAACGCGAATTAATATTCATAATGATCGAATCTCTGGTTCGCTAGGCGAATTTTTGCACCTGGATAGTTACGCTCGAATAATGTTGTACATGTACAACGCAGTCGTAAAATTATGCTCCTCGTAAATGAGTTTCTCAATCAGCCGTCATAATCTGCCATCGTTAGCGAAACGAATATATGAGTATGAATAAATCACGCGTGATTTATACAGTCGTACCTGCGTTGTTTAATTAAAATATTTGGAAACGTGAGACGAGCAGCTCCAACACACGCGACCGCTCGATTTTTATACACGGTCTCAAGTCGTATATTTACTAACGTCGGATTTAAAAAGGAATCAGTCAAGTGCGGGTCCATTAGCATTCACGGTCGTGACTGAATTTCGTAATGCCCCAGGACCTCTTCTGTGTTGACTTCCCAGTTCCCAGGCACGTGCCACATCACGCGTGAGATGTGTACATGACTATTTGAAAGAGACACTGTATACCCTATAAGTCTAACGTAACTCTTTATGCTCCTTATACACAAGCATTTATACCGCGAAACAGGTGATCTCAATTGGATTTTTTATACACTGCACTTTTAATACTGTTACAGAAGGCACTCTACAATCATCGTAAATTGATATTGGTAATGAACAAATTCCAAGGAATACACCAAGTCAAAAGAAACGATTTTGTTTTGACGTCACGAAAGTTAAAATAATGTTTGATTGCAAAATTTAACTGTTTATTGACATTACGAATCAAAATAAAGTCATTTATTTTGACTTTTGTTGATTTTTATGTGTTTCTTGGTTTGTAGCGATTAGTAGTGATAGAACACAATGCAACTAACGCAATCATACCCTGGTGAAAATTTTTCTCACAATTTTTATACGAATTGGAACATTTTTCAGATATACTCAGAAATATTCGGAAAGTTTACGTCTTCTCTCAGAATTTTTCATACAAGTGAATTCTGAAATATTTTGAAATTTCTCATCCCATAATTTTGAAAAAATATTTTTGATTTTTTAGATTTTATCAGAACATTTTCATCAGGAATTATACTTACAAAAACTTCAAGAAATCTGACGATATTTTATAAGTAACATACATGAAAAATTCTGAGAAAAGATGTAGATTTTCTGAGAAGTGTTCCAATTTGTATAAAAAATGTGAGAAAGTTATAAAATTATATGAAAAATTCTGAGAAAAATTTTCATCAGGGTAATTACAAATACAACAAGTGTATTGATCAATAGATGCAAGCTACTGTTAAATAATAATAATCGATGGATACCAGAGCAACTCGATAAACTGTAATGTAATGGCAGTAATGGTATATATGACGAACGAGGTCAAAATACAGTAAAAACGATACGAATCCTTATCTCGTGGTAAAAGGCAAGAACATCTTCATTGTTTATTAGGATTATTTCGCGTATATGTGTTTCTCGAGAAAAGCATTCCGTGGCGATAGTCGCATTCCCAACTCACGTCACCTACCAAAGAAATATTCCGTAACGACTAGCGGTCATCATAGTTACTCGTCTTCTCTCATTTCTGCTTAATCGTTCTCATCCGACAGCAAATGCATCTCAAGATTCTCACGTTCGTAACAAGTTCACGCGACCTATTCACGTTCCGTTCGGCCACGTGTCTTGCGTTAAAAACAAATGTCTGAAGGAAACTTCATACGCTGGAAGAAGACTGGAGAATTAAAGAGATCGATTTTGTAATACGGTTGCGCGCGTTCCTCGCATCGCTCCGCTGCAATTAATTCATCAACAGCATCGACTTGCGTTAATCAAAAGCGCGATAATTGCAGAAATTTTCTTGTAATATAATGTTAAAAATGCAACATACAAAGATCTAATAAAAATCATTTATTTTGTCTAACTTGCATCTGTGTATAAATATTTTTATATTTTATAGCAACTTGAGAAAAATATTAAAAAATTATAATTCAAATCTTTCAGTTTCATCTTTTCAGTTACTAAATTAAAATTTTGCACAACTTACATAACACAGAAATAGTTTATTAAAATATATATCAGATAATCGTGTAATATTAATTTTATGTAGAAAAAAAAACATAAATCATTTTTTCCATTGTTGCAAATTTATAAGAATCCTTTATGATTTTCTCTTGAAACGAAGTCTGCTCGCTCTTAATATCGTGGCAGCCTTCTGTGCCAGTGGTGCGATATATACGTATCGCTGTTACTTTATTTTAACCGTCGCGGGTGAATGATCAACGCGACAAAATAAAATCGCGGCAACGAACGGCTAGCACTGATTCAGGAAAATATCTCGCCGGCTTCTCAACGGCGCGTACGCCCTTCCACGTGAATTGAGTTCTCCACACGGTGCTTTAATCCTCGTGTAATTTAATTTACGTCTTTCCCGGTACGTTCGAGCGGCGGTGGCAAGTTTAATGAGCGGGCATAACAGTTCTCGCAGGAAATGAACGATGATTAGGGGAAGTAACAGAAGCGCGGTATGCGGTTCCGAGCCGTAAAAATATATTCGATCCTTATTCCGGTGTTGCTATGGGAAAGGTTTTACAAGTTTCGAGATGACGGGCTTTTCATTAGGCTAGGTCCACAACCTTGCTTTAAGAAGTCTTAAGTCATAAATCGAAAGAGATTAAGTGACAATAATTTCTGTCTTTAAACTGTTTTTGCGCAGTCTTTAGGCTTTAACCGTTAGATTTAAGCGAATTGAGTAAAATCCAATTTTTACGGCCTAAAAGTATGAGTTCTGTGACCGATATATCGTCACTTACAACTTGAAGCTTACGGCTTACGGCCTCTTAAAGCAAGGTTGTGGACCTAGCCTTAGGGGACAATTATCTTCATCGATTATTCGCGCTTTGGCATAGCAGCTGTCGATCGATTCTGTATGCGCACGTCGTAATGGTGATCGTAACGCATCGGAGTACCGATGTGTCGAGGAGCAATGATGGTGCGCGAATTGGAGCAAATCGGAACAGACGAGAAACATACGTGCGCGTCTCTCTTGCTCCACGTGATGAGGCAACCAGACGCGATCAATGTGGCTGGCAAATCGGTTGCGAGCATCGAACGATCATCGATCGAATGTTTTGTCTATAAACAACGCACGAGGTATGATGTATACACAAACGAGCAGGTACGACGTTGCTGTACGGCATTGATAGCAAGATAGCGGAGGAATGAGATGTCCTGTCGGCGATGCGCCACGTGGGACGTGGGTGGGCCGCGATCCGACGGGATGCGCTTCCATAATCCAAGGTCTAAGCAACCTCCCGTTGCACGGAGGAAGCCGAGCGAGGAACGTGGAATGGGGAGCGCCGCCAGTTTGATAAAAGCATACGAGGAGGAGACGAACGGTCCCGCTGAGCCACGATTATATTGCCGGTACCGGTCCAAGTCCTGCCAAGACGATGCCGGTCAGATTCGATCCGGCTGCGATTCGATCCGACTTTACGCGAAAGAGCAGAACCAGCAGGATCTTATGGAATCGATATCGACCTGGAAGTCAGTACGGAGTTTGCGAGACTGGATTGGAGAGTCAGAATCATCAATTTTTTTTAAGGATTCACTTGGAATACGTTCGAATGTATTTAAAAGATCTGTTTTTTATTCCTAAACTAGACTGCCCTAGAATTTTTTTCTCATTTTCGCCGAATACCAAATCTATATCTCTATTTCAGTTTAAGTTCCAAAAGTATATACTTCAGCTACAGAAAACAGACCTAATGTGAACCAAGTGTAAGTCCACTTGAACGGTCATTGAGGCCTTTGGCGATGGCGATGAAGAGACTTTCGGTAAGCAATGCAGAAGATATTTGTAAACAAGCTCTATTTGTGCTAAAAGGAGAAATTCGCTGTCGTCGCGACGATCGTAACTCAAACGTCGAATGACGACGGAGGACGCTGAGCAAGTATTCCGGAAGTGTGACAACGGTAATGGATAACTGGAAATCGTGCGCCATCGATACTATGGACGACGTACCTAACATGCGGTGGTCTTGGAGATAGCCGAGAATATCGCGGCTACCGTCCCATCCGAAGTCACGTTCGGCATCGTGACGGCATTTGAACGACCACTAGATAGATCATAGTAACTGCACATAGAGATCACAGCAGCCGTTTACGCTTTAACGCCTCTCGATCGCGGTTGCCCGTAATACGACTTCGCACACTTGATATGGACACTGATGCGGGAGTTTTGCCATCGACTTTGGAGAAGCCTATAAGTTGAAAATCGCAATCGAAAATCGTTTAATATTATGGTAAGTAAATGCCGCATTTAATGAATCGTTATCTAATTTAATCCGATGCCTATTAACGACAGGTGTAACTTTGTGAATGTATTCGTGATACTAATAAGGCTCACTGGTATCGTAAGATTAATTATAATTGTAACGATCGCAGCTATTAACGTAGCAACATCATCATTTATAAGACATAAATCGATATTCATAGTTAGTTCTTGTTATAAGACTGTTTTATGTAATGTTTTAATATGCTAACGTAGCTCTGTGATTGGTTTATAATATTTTAAGACTTAAGATGATTTTAAATATAAGAATCAAGTACGAATATCAGCCATATTATTAGTATTAGACTAATTTTTTCACCTTGTTAGTTTAATGAAAAACAATTATACAAACGTACGCAGCACATAAATAATGAGTTAAAAAAAAAATGAATTGCTTAATCTAATCTAAAAATGTATGTCCGTTATAGTTGTAATTCGAATTAAATTTTTTAAATCGTAGCGATACCTGGATCGCTCTCGGACCGGGTTGGTCCGCTGGATTTGGAAGTCCACGGAGTCCTGGTAATCACTTCATCCGCGCTCACTTCGAATCAACGTATCCTCGTGACTCATCTCGTACTCCACACAGCGACAACCATGAGTTTCCGACGGCATAATCGCACGGGGAAACCACCATCGTGATTCACCGTGATTCACGACGTGGATCAGGGTGGACGAATTCCTTCGGCGTTGCACGATAACCGGGACTGATTCACCGAAAGCTCAGCTCTTCATCCTGACAGAACCGATCAAGCACTTGAAAGATTTCTCGCGTCGTGAAGGATAAAGCTGTGCGGATTCAAACGATGGTCCGACGTTTCGAATGAGATTCGATTCTTGTGTCGGGACCGGACGGATCGATTAATGGACCTCGAGATGCTCGGTCATCAGCGTTGCGTTGCGTTGCGTTGCGAATAGTTATCGATCGTTTTACCGCATCGTGTTAGATTAGAAACGCACGATTCCAACTGTAAAAAAATTCTGCGGTAACACTGAACCCTACAATATTCCGACGTGGACAGCCGTCGGCTTCATCAGGAAACCATTGTTCGCTGTTTAATTCCGCTTACGTGTATTATTTTGCCTCACAGCTGATTTCTTAAAATTATTTTGCGCACTCATTAAATACGTGAATAAGTAAACAATTTCATTTTTGGTTCTTCAAGCGACGTCCGAAAAGAACGTCGGACGTGCCTGTTAAAAAATTCGAATTTGGGGAAAAATGAGACGCGTGCGGGTGTGACGACAAATTAACGAATATAAGCGTGTAAAAGGGACAGGAAATTCGATCGCACGCGCGTGATGCTGGAATAGAATAGCGGGTCGAAACCGAACGGTTGAGGTTTACCCGTGACGGACGCCGGGCTTGTACTGAACGGCTTAACCGGTATACACAACCACTGACCGTCATCATCGCAGCCATCACCGGTCTCTCCCTCTCGTTCTTTCTCTCTACTCCTGTTTTTCTTTCCCTCCTCGCTGTTCACCGTCTCTTCTTCCCGCCGTGCCGACCGCCGCGTCTTCGTCCACCGCTAACTATTATCGCCACCGTCACTCGACCTTCTTCCAGCGTGTATATATCTCTCACGGCGATACCGTCTTCGGGGTATTCAAAGTTACGTGGTGAAAATCGACCGCGAACGTGCGTGAAAACGTAAGAGGTTTAGACGATAATAGTAGGCTATAATGGAGAAACGAATAGCGGGACGATATCGTGAGATGTGATGCCAAGGTCCGGCATCCTCTGGAAGGAGGAAGGGTAGTAAGAGCTTCTATGTTACTTTCAGCTTCCGCTTCGCTACCGTTATGCCACCGCTGAGGGGAAAGGGATTGTTTTCGCTATTATGATAGTTACAGCCCGATATGCCATGTACATAGGCTAAGAACGGCATGTCGCGTGACTCGTTCGACTTTTCACTTGGCTATTTTCTTTGATATATTAATGTGTCGTTACGCCAGCGTTTCTTTTGCATTTCAATCATATTGCAAAAAATAAAAATTCTCGGATGCAACAATAAGGAAAAATTATGTTTTCATATATATATTTTCCATTGAAAACGGGCTGGTGAAGAAGAAATTGAGAAATCAAATAAGAGCGATTACAAGCGTGATTGTTAATAAAGATCGTATCACAATTCTTTGTTAATATATACCCTTTAAATCTTTTAAAGTGAATCTCATTCTTAAAGAAAATGGAGCTACTCTTTTTCAAGACTCTACTCTGGTTCAATGTGAAATTCCACTCCAAAAAGAATTTAGAGAGTATTTATCCATGCATTTTTTATATGTTAATTAATCTCAAGCAATTCAAAGAATTTTATAGAACTATAACTAACTACAAGTTTCGGAAGAATAGCGCATAGAATAGCGGATCGCAATGTAGGAAAATGTGAGGCCGATTTCGGAAACGCGGATATACGAGATGTCGTTTTCTCTCCGTCTCATCCGTAGAAACCTAAGCTGTAGCGAGAAACGAGAATGCGGCACGAGACACGACGGACGGCCAATGCGGAGGCAACGATCTAGAAGAGAATGGTGAGCAGGATGACGGAATTGAGAAACCAAGTAAGAGCGATTACACGCGTGACCGTCAATGAAGATTGTACGACAATTCGTCGTTAATCTGTCGCTTCGGACGAACGTGCGCGGTCACGTACGCCGGTAACGTTATTCAAACCGAGAGAAAGAGAGAGAGAAAAGGAGAGCAATAAGACTTCCGTAAAATGGGATTCGAAAATTGCACGGCAATTTTATCAATTGCAACATAGCATCTATCCGCCTAAAGAATCATCTCGATGAAACTTTGATACCTCGCTGCTCGCGCCGAAGAATTGCTATTATTACGAACGTAACGCTCGATCAATTATTTTCGTAAATTGTCATACAAGAGAAATACACTGAGAAAAGAGTTTAATAGTAAACAGTAATAGTTTGTCAAATGTTGAGTGAAATAATTTCAATTAGATGTTTCGTTAATATATAACCAAAAATAATTTTGCTTTCCTAAATATTTAATAATTATTACCGAACGCTCGGTTACAATATTATTGTTTGGTAGTTCTTAGTAAATGTTTAGAAAAGTGAAATTATTTTTCGTTACTTTAATTAAACATTTGATTGAAATTATTTCACTCAACATTTGGTAGCTATTACCACTCTTTTTTTTGGAATATGTAGAAGAGATCGTTAATTATGACTGATCAAATATTAACAATGCTCGTTGAAATGAATGTTGAAATATATTTAGCGAGTCGGAGCAACTTTGGAGACGAACGATCCATATCGCTGCGTAACATTACCGAAAACGAGAATCGGACGGTATCGGAGTTGAACTTCCGCAAAAAAAGAGAATCGTGAAAACTTTCAGTAGCTGTTAATCTTCGGGCAACGTTCAGTACCCTCGATTACCGCGTCGATTACCGCGTCATGAAGTAGATGGCATACCAACAGAAATTCCTTTAACTAGTGCGAGATAGAAACTGTCGTCTTATCAAAACAACATCGCGTACGTCACGTCTGAGGGTCAAGGCTTAGTTTGCTTCTTAATGCGACAGCATAATTCGAGAATTTAATAAAGGTAAATTTAATACCTCAAAGATAAATCGTCGAGCATTATTAAGACAGAACCTTTAAGATAAAATTTCTCAATTGTTTTAAGCGGTAAAATTTGTGTAGCGTGCTCTATTGTTAAATATTGTCACACGCACGGTGAATTAAATTTTACGGGCATAAAATGACCGCGAATCGCATTTTAGTTAGGTCCTGTTGACGGTCACCAACGGTGTCTCGCATGGCACAAACGGAAAGTTCAGGTCACCGATGCCCGCTGTGGCATGTGTGAACGTGTTAAACAAGTTTACCTCCCTCGTGCTCCTTTTTGTAACGCGTTTCATAACGCGCTTTCGTATAAACGCGCGATACAAAAAAATACCTTTTTTTCCCTATCCCATATTCGTATAAACGTACAATGTTCGATCGTAATTTCGCTGATTGTTTTTTTTTTTTTTTTTAAACAATTGCGATGAACGTGAAATTACACGAGGCGTATAAAGTGGCGAGATATCGGCGAGCAGGGAAACGCGCTAGCGGTCGGTTAATGAGCCAATTGTAATTGTTCGAATTTTCGATCGACCGATACCCGTTTGTAGGCTGATCCGCTCGTGTAAGCACAGAGGCAACACCAGTCGAGCGTAAGTACAGATTAGCGGTAACTCTCTCGGACGCACGGCGCGCCGTGGCGCGGAGCAATAGCCGTGTCCCATTCAGGTAAAGGCCAGTTTACACGCGGTTTCCTCACTCCTATCTGCATTAAGCGCAGACGAGCCGGAATAAGAAGGAAGAGGAGTGGAACAAGTGGCTGCAGGTACTCACATTTTCTTTCGGGACAGCAAAAAACGTTTATACCCACGCTGAATCGGTTCTCGGCAGGAATAAACACCTTAACGTGCGTGACCGATTCTGTAAAATTTATACTTTAGTTTGATCAACGCGGAAGAAACTCTAGTAAATTATTCTAAGAAAGAACCGTCGGGAATGAATTGTAGTTCAGGAATTGCACTTGTGGTAACAAAGCAGAATTAAATCCATCGAGTACTGGTTCTATATTGCAATATATATTATTCTCTAATATAAATTACAATAATAAATTTAACAATAATATATATTTGTATTATTTTATATTATGATTATATAAAATTCACCTGGTTTATGCCTCTCTTTCTTTTTTGTGAAAAAAGAAATAGACTGTGGTAAGATTTTATGGTTTTACGATAACGTTTACTTCCAGATTATTTCTTGATCGATAGCGATTCAAGAAAACTATGAAAGCATAAGATATTGGTTAATGATGGCGTTATTGACCGTGGAGTAATTTCCGTAGTGAATCGATCGCAGCTCAATGATGGACCTAAATAACTATAGCGAACTGCCGCTATGCCCTAGAGAAACGTCTTAGTCTCGATGCCAGTCATCAATGCCAAAGCACACGTCGCGATTGAGAGAATCGGAGAACGATCTGGAGGAAGGATGCGAGTAAGACGGAGCAATAAGATGATTAATCCCTCTTCTATCGGCTGACACGAACCCAACGCTCTAATGACACGGCCAATGTATAATACTTTTAGTTCATTTCCCATCCTCTTGCTCCTGGTTGGAGTACCGTATACGGAGGCTCGTGATTAGTGACTGAACCCTTTTCGAATGTATTCAATCATACGTATTACATATAACTACAGTAATCACGCGAAGATGACTGCTAAAGGAAACATCATATTCTCTTCGGGGTGCGGAGAACATTCTAATCTTATGGTATTAATACAGATCTGTATACCTTTACGAATAAACGTTGGAAAAATTTCGCATTCACGTACGCGATTCCGACGCACGATACATATTTATGTTCAACAGCGCGATCGAAATAAGAATATTTTTTGCGGTAATTATTAGCAGAGATCAGTAAACTAAATAGAATAATTGCGACGTATCGAAATCTCTTGATTGGCCGTAATCTCTTTCCGGAAATTCTTCATGTACATGTGGTCGTTTTAATAGTGGTGACTAGCGAGAGAGAGAGAAAGAGAGAGAGAGAGAGAGAGAGAGAGAAAGCTTCGGAGAGTGAGTAAGATAATCGATCGAAATTTCAATGAGCAGGCAAAGGCGGCCTCGTCAACGTAAACCTGTCATTAATGCTGGGTATGGAAGGGGGACCGGTCCATGCATCAATGTGTCCAAGTGTGATTACGGTCCTGGTAGCGAAAGCTGGGCGCTATCGTGAATGAAATCTTATTCTTATTATTATGTGGGCAGGGTGCGGAGCACTCTCAGCGCATTCGATAGCCTCGTTGCCCTCGCTACTTATGCGGCACGAATTTTTCAAGGGTGTGCCGTCTAATCGATTCAAAGTGATATACATATAATGGGAACCGGTCGAAATCGTTTTTTCATTAATCTTTTACGTGGTCCGGCGAGGTGAATATTGGCGTCGTGGTTACCGAGTAATGAGACGTTTGTGAGATGCTGTTTCTCGGAAGTATCCATCGATTTTCTTTTCAACGTGACCCGAGGAAATGCGTTTGGCGTATCATGATATATCTGACAGTACGAGAGATACAAGGAAAAAAAAGCAGCTTCAAGTCAAGACTCGAGTAAATGAAACATGAATTTGATTTAACTGCGTAATATTGTGCTTAATATTCATTTAATCGACTGACGGCCGTCATAAAGAAAGTAGGATGATTATGCGCGTAACGTTTAGATGGTACGAGAATTTATGTGGCCTGCGGGAGTAGGCGAGGGTCGAGGATGACGTACTATTTGTAATATAATAGAAGACTTAATTTTTTAACCTCGACCCATGTCTAAACAATGCCATCGCCAACTCACCGTGCTCTTTGCACTTAAAGTATTATATATTGTGTGTATATCGTATATTACGACATTATTAAATATAAACTTTGTGATTTTTAAGTGAATCTGACTCAACGTTTTTCTATTGAATTGGTAAACAGAATGTGTAAATAAATTGCATTTATAACTCTACGACCTTCTATAAATAATTATTTGCTACACGGAGAGAATTTTTTCTTAGAGTTTACCCTGAAAATATGATAGTCACGGGACAACGTTGTATTTCCAAGAATTTTAATGTAAATCTCTCTCATTCATTAACCCTTTAAAACATGGTGGTTACTACCTAAACTTCTTCAGTTTTTGGTCGTTTATTTTCTAATTGACGCATTTAGGTCTGGTTTTTTGTATTTTCCTGGTGTCTTAGAAGTAGAAAACTATTAAAAAAATAGTTTAGTAGTCCTTATTATTTATTGTAACAGTTTTATAAATAAATAAAGATCAAAAAAACCCTTTTTTTTCGGAAAAATGTATGCTTCAAAGGATTAATAAAACTACAATAAGATATAAAACAAGTTTAATTAATTTTACTGAAATGCATGGTAAACATTTTTTAAATATTGTATTGTACCACAACTACCATATTTTCGGGGTAAATTTTAAAACAAAATTCTCTCCGTGTAATTAATATCAAACCTTTATCCGCTAATATACTTGTGTTTAAAGTTTATTTTTTTTAATTAAAATATACATTAATTAGTATACCAATGTGAATAATTAAATTATATTTCGTCATTCATAATTACTTGCGATAATCTGCAATTTATATATATTACTGCCAACCTAGTTGACATTTCATGTTGAACGTTTAAATCTTTAAACCCAACCCAGATGACACTCTCGGAGGGCAAAGGGTTAATATACTGTTAATACCGCGATGTGCGACGCGGACGTGTCACGTTGCGCCTTATCCACATCTCCATCGAATTACAGTTGGCGAGAAACTTTAATTATGGAATGGGCGCTCACTAGTATATATATATATATATATATACACCTACCATTATAATACACGTTACACCGAGTGGAACGTAAAATATATTAAAGTTATTCTTGCAAATCCAAATGCATCGAATTTTTTTAGTGCGCCGAAAGAGATACTCCCCTAATTGTGGATAAATATAATAATACTCTCTGTATAATATAATAATAAAGCAGAATACATACAGAATGAGTCATAAATCCGTTTTCAAATTTTATTCCTGGATATATATATATAAAAAGGAAAATAAATATTTCTGTAAATAATTAAATCGCAAAAAATATCGAACACAAAGATAAATAATGAACAAAAAGCAATAGTAAATAATGACTCTATTTAAAACTTAGATAGTATTTTTTTGTTTATAAAAGATGCTCAAAGTATCCACTATTTTTCACACATGCTTGAGCAAGAATCTGATATGATACTCGATCATTATTTCAATTTATTTATGTTCATTACTTCGATAACGAACGTTTGCAACTTAATATTCATAGGGGGGAACATTTGTTCTGTCTTTTTATTCAGAAACACACTCACGAAATTTTAAAACCTGTACACATTTAATATCGATGAACTTGAATGACTATTGATCGAAATAGTTATAATGTATATATTTCTGTTTTACGTAATAACAGGAATCTTCTATCTTAAACAAACCATATACAATATCGACATATTAAATCTGATAGCTTGATAGAAAGTTTATATAATAACAGGAATTTTCTGTCTTAAATAAAGCGCGTATAATATCGGTATACCAAACTTAATAGCTTGATAGGAAGATTACATCAACGTGTGACAAAGTGAGGAGTGATTGCGACAGATGCTTTAAGGCTTAAAAGCGTGTATCGTGTTATTATTACAACTAGCAATTCGAGTTGCGTCACTCCGTCGCCTTGCGCTCGGTAAACAGGCACGATTCCTTCCGTGTTCGATTTTAATTAATCGTGGCACTTAATCGGAATAATTAATTAGGCGCTTTCCACGCTCAACTGCGAAAGTCGATATTAGCTCGGAGTTAAATCGCGTTGGGTTTGTTAAGTCTCTGGCAGGCAGCTGGCTCGGAAACTGTGCCTGCTATGCGCCAGGAATACGAGCGCGGTAAGTCGTTTACCGTTACCGTTAATCGATGTCTCCGAGCATTACGTTTTACTCTTACTAATCCTCAACGAAAGTCCACGAAGAGCCGGCGGTATGCACGGCGATATAAACGCTCGACCGTGTCGGCAATTACGGGTCCGCGTCTTTTACCGTCGAGTCAGTATTTCACGTTTCAAGAACCGCACCGGCCGCCCAACGTTACGGGGAGATGCAGTTATTGCTCGCGGACGAACAAGGATCTATGTCACATCGGGCAGGCTTCGAGAAAAGAGACTTCGAGGATTTGGGCGGCTATAAATTATACTGGTGGCCCCAAAAGCCGGATAACACGGGTCCGCACTTCGCGCGGCTGTCTTTATAGCGCGATATAAAGAATATATTTCGCTATTCTGGTCTGATAATTGTAATTTATTCCGTAGAAAGTTCAATGTAAGTTAAAAATTAAGGTCATGTGTTTTCAAACACATTCTAATTTTCACCGTGTTGCGCGATCGATATTACTTGCGAAAAATCATAGAAAAGGTGCTTATCTTCGATAATCTGATAGTGTTCACTGAAATAAGTAGAAAAGTTATCCATCTAACTTTGATAGAAATTAATCTTGTTACTTAATTATTTACGTAATCGTAAAGTGACGCATAAATAGACATGATTTGTCAAATTGTATCAGTATAATTAAACAAAATTTCGTGAAGGTAAATTTATACCAAAACATTGTAAATTTTATAAAAATATTGATTTAACTTTTATAATAAAACTGTAATAAATTGTACATAAAATGAATATAAACTGTTCTACAACAGATATATTTTTATAAAAACAAAAATGCAGAATAAAACTGCACCAATATTAGATTAATGTCTGTTTCCATCAATATAAATTAACTTTAATCTTGCTTCAATTTACTCTTTAACTTTTTCTAATTCTTAAAACTGAAAAAAGATTAAAAGTAAGTTAAATCAAGATAAAAGTTAATTTATATTGGTGACACAGGTATAAAAAAACCATAAATCGATTAATAATTACATCAATCATATATAATTTTTTTAAACTTTCGTAATGCGCGAAATAGATATGTAATCTGGAAATTTTCTATATTTCTCATTGCTTATTCATCTCATATTTTTACCATTAGATACTATTTATATTTAGTAATAAGAAAAAAGTTAATGAGATATAATTTAAGCGATTGTGTAAGTACGCATTAATCACTACTATCCTCTTTGCATTTACAGATGTGTTTATTATTACATAACCGTAAATACATATATATTTATAACTAACTTTTTATTTTTTTCTAGTTCTAAGGATTAAAACCGAGATTAAAGTTAATTTACATATACATGGTAGAAATGAATTGAAGATTGAAAATTGAGTAACTATTTTTCAAGACTGACTCTAGTTTCTTTAGAGCGAGATTTCACTTCAAAGAATTTAGAGAGTATAAGAATTGCTTAATCTTTATTTATTAGACTGTTTAAACAGTCTACGAGTTTGAAACTCAATCACAGTTATAATCACAGTTCGTTTATACTACTTTCAAACGCAAAAAAATATCCGGCGCGAGAGAAAATAAATCTGTTGCTTGAAGTCTCGAAAAAATTTTTTCCACTTAAAAGGAAATAAATATACAGGGTGTTCGGAAATTCAACCGACAACGCTTGTAGGCAGATAGAGCGGACTAAACTGAGTCGAAAAGTCCTATACCATTTTGCAATTTTCGCAATAGTTAACAAGATATTAATTACTAAAAATTGCTGAATATTAGTATTCAATAATTTTTTTCTCAAATACTGTCAACTTTACAGAAAAACTGCAAGAGGCAAAAATTGTTTATTTTCTTCTCATAGAACTCTAAGAATTTTTTCAGAATTTATTATCAACTTTTTAATACTGCATTTTTTATTGGCAACTATTTTTACGGACGTGAGAAAATACGGTATTAAAAAATTCTGAAAAAATTTTCAGAACTTTATGAAAAGAAAATAATTTTTGTCTCTCACTGTTTTTCTGTAAAGTTGATAGTATTTGAGTAAAAAATTATTGAAAACCAATATTCAGCGATTTTTAATAAATAATTTCTTATTAACTATCGCGAAAATTGTAAAATGGTAGAGAGGACTTTTCGATTCACAATCAGTCTTTTTTGAGTGTATATTAGGCGTTGGGGAGAGGGAGAGAAAGAGAGAGCGAGATACCACAAAAAGTACAAACCACGTGAACAGATCTAATTTATATTTGTCTCATGGAACGTTACGAGATCGTAGCGGTAACGGATTAGCTGGCAAAACACCCGCTCCCGTGTTTTGCGGCGTGCCTACGTCACGCGGTCACCTTGCTATCATTCGCGCGGCGACACTCAAGCGAGCACGCAGCGACGCGAGCCGCTCCATGTATCCGTAACATTACCTTACCTCTCGACACACGATCGCGACAAGTTACGACAAGTGTTGGGAGGAAACTCGATAATTCTCCGTGGACACTTGGCGATTATAGGAACGCGCGGTTAATTAACTCCCACGATTAATGTCTCGCGACCGTATCGAAGCGACGGCCGTTTATTAAGATAGGTATTTCGCGCGATTTACTCGTTTTAAAATGGAAATCGACACGATAAGTGACGGGAATTATCGTTTCATCGCGATATTTTACGATGTTTGCTCTTCAAACTTAACTTTCTGTTTTTTGCTGATTTTGTAATCCAATATAATTTACTTGATCGTTTTTTAATTAAGAGCATGGATATATATAAATAGCGTACACTTTTGAAGAATTACATTGAAATAATTTAAAGAACGAAAAGTCACGATTTATTTTGGCTGTTTATATAATACATTTTGTATATTTTGCAGAAATTATGCGTCCGAAATTTATTGCGCACGAAAAATACCTGAATTTTAATTACATATTTTCAAACGATCCAACGTGCTGTTAACTTTTGGCACACACGATAATTTTCCGGTCGTTTATTATACACAATAGGTCGTTCGTGTTAATTTTCGTCACTTTTAAAAGTATACAAAAATTATTAAGATGATTCTTACGTATACTTTAACATTTTTAAAAAGTATTTATACAGTTATGTATAAAAAAAAAGAATAGAGATCTTCATTTAGATATTCATAATTGGTTCTTATTTCAAGAGGTCTTATTGGTAAGATAATGTCTTAAGACACTAATAGGGTCCTCTAATTGGTTCGTGACACCTCAAGATAGAACTTAAGACGATCTTGAATATAAGAATCGATTATGAATATCGGCCTTAGTATTTCAAAGAATAGAAATGACACGAATGACCCAAACGTGTGTATTAATTGTGAGAGTTATCCTTCCATGATTCAACCGGAGCTTTGAAGACCCAGACATATTTCCAAAAATTTTGAATTTTCAATTATTCTACTTCAAATTTACATACACACGGAAACGTGCATTTGTCTTATCACCCGAAATTACATGCGTATCGAAGAAGGTATGAGAAGGAACGAGGAAAAGAAATGAGAAGGCATTTGTGTTTCTATGAGTACAAAAAAAAAATGGAAAATGTTTCGGGTCATATCATTGTAAAATCGTATTCTTAAATGTTGAAAGTATGTACCAGAATTTTGTTAAATTTTATAGAGCTCAAAATTCTTTTTAAAAACAAAATCAGGAATCAGTGAGCCCATTGAATTAGAAAAATAGTGATAAAAACAGTGATTTATGAAGAGTTAATTTAATTCGCGTGTATTAGCATGAAGTTATCGTCGCTATGCTTGAACTTGTCGCCGTCGCGCCGGTCATTGACGAATTATCGCCGGTACGGAACGGATCGACTTCCGAGTTATGACGCGTTTAATCAGTAAGTATAGCCTCTATCAATTCCGTATCTTGACATTTATGGATCGCGTGACGAAGATTGGTACTTGACGACTTGTTAGATCGCATGTTTCGCAAGACTCATTTAGATAAAAATCTGTAACGCAAGCGACGCGAAATCGACGAAGCATCGGACGCATTGTCGAACGTGTTACGATCCGTGGATATTTGTTTTCAATTCGTTCATTTATTTGCATATGCGTTAAAATACGGAGATCTTAATTGCCCCAAAACGGCAACGATATCGTATGCCGCTTGTTAACAAACGGTTACAGCCGTTACGGCCAAAAGTTATGGGTTATGGCGTCACGGCGAGTATCGCGTGAAGTTGATCGCACGTCCCCTATACGTCGAGATTCGTTAAAGAGTGATTTACACGGAGCGACTTTACTCGCTTTCAGTAGCGTCTAATGGGTGCGTTCCGAATTACGCATGAAAAGCGTGCTGAATCATTTGTCGTTATTGTTTGAATAATAAAGAAGGACAAAACGGTGTATCTCTCATGCGCTTCATGCGCAACTCGGAAAGCATCCCATGACGTTATTAATTCATCAGCGTCTCTCGACGCTGCTTTTATTCGCTTGAAGCAAACTTCTTAATTCGTCAACGAATTTGCTGATGAAACTTTTACACAATTATTTTTTATTCGGTAGCGTCTAAAATTTTGAAGTCGCAACGTTGAGTGGTGGTTCAAGCGAATAACTAGGCAACTTTAGCAGCGTCAAAAGAAGCTCTAAGGACCCCCGCAGACAAAATTCCGTAAGGCTAGGTCCACAACTTTGCTTTAAGAGGCCGTAAATCGTAAGCTTTAAGTTGTAAGTGACGATATATCGGCCACAGGACCTATGCTTTTAAATGTTTGTAAGACAAATTTCAACCGATTGAAATTTGCTTTATGGATAAGTTTACTGCCGTTTCTATTTCCGTCAGATTACGTAGAGCTAAAGCAGTATCCTGATTGGCTCATCGGTTTAAATTTATATCTTAAGGTTACTGTAAACCCGGATCTACAATAGAGTTTTAAGCCTTAAGCCGTAAGAAATGGACAAATCATAGTTGATTATTCTCCTCGAATTCGACTGTAATTGGTCAATTTCTTACAACTTGAGGCTTAAAACACTTATTGTAGATCCGGAGTTACAGAAATTTTGTCTGCGGTAGCCAAACGCTTGCTAAAAGCGAGTAAAGTCGCTTCGTGTAAATCGTCCTTTAACCGCCATTTATCGCATTAATTTGCCGGCGGGGGCGCGACGTGGTATCGCGAATCGAATGAGTTTCATTAGTTTCAATTGTACTTGTTGTTTCGCGTTAATTTATTGCCGCAATGTAATGAAGTGCGCGTCGGGTGTGCGTCGGGTATTTGCCGTGCGATCGTCGTATCGAGTCGATTACTGCGTAATTAGTCAGCGTTTTCGCGAGTGAGTAAATGAGTGTGCATCTGTACTATAAAAGCAGCATCGAAGGAACAAGAGAGGAGAAGACCTCAGGGAGGTATCAGGTATGATGGAGCAACCACGTAAATAGCATGTTACTTATTAAATATTAAATATCAAACAATATTTTTCTTTGTGAAATCAATTTATTTCCGATTTTATTCGAGCCATTTATTTATATAAGAATTTGAAAAGATTTTTGTCGGAGAATTTGTATAATTATTTCATTAAAAATTCGCAAAGAGACGAATAAAAAATTATATGTAAGAAGTATGATAATCTGAATAAATGGTGATCTTTATTTTTTCTCTTTTCTAATACATAATACTCGTTGTATATGTGTGTAGTGCAGCCTATGCAGCAATGAGGGAACAAGAGAGGAGGAGGAAACCTGGGAGGCATCGAGCGACGGTGGAGCAACCACGAGGTAAACTAACATATTATTTATAAATTAAATATCACTTTACTTTGTAAAATTTAGTCTCAATTTTATTTGAGTCGTTTATTAGAAATTTGAGAAGATTTTTATTGAAATTTTACAAAAGTCTATACTTGGGAGATAGAGATTTTTGTCAGAAAACTATAATATTATTTCAATTATGTAACAATCTGCTTAAAATAAAATACAAATCTTAATGAGGGTATAATATAGATATTTTTTTGCAATGTTATGGACGTTATTATAATGTGAATTTTATATATTTGTATTTTACAGAACGATGTTAAAAACTCCGCTGCAGCGCATCGCGTTTCGGTGAGTGATATATTATTTTTAATCTGGAGTAATGAATCTCTGTGAAAGAACATTTTATTGATATGGATTCATTACTCTTTAAAATGGATGGGCTACACCAGATTAATATCAATATGTAATCCTGGAAAATATGTGCGTTTGTCGATTTACTGTACATGTAATAGGAAATATACTATATATAAAATAAGTAAAATAAAACTTATCAGATTAATTTATTGGAACATTTGGTGTATTGTTGCAGGATATAATAATATTAGCTCATAAAACATATTTAAAATTCGGCTAAAATTTATGGAATAAACACGCAAGCGCATATAAAACAAATAATAGGAAGTATTACATTTTTTGTTAAGCTCTTTATGCATCCTCAAAATTTTTACGAAATATTAATTGAGAGCATTTCAAAAATATAAAATTTTAAATGTTATCTAGACAATTTTTCTTATCAAGTACATTGTAATTTATTAAATTTTTTACTTTGTTTATATGTATATAAATAGTGAAAATACATCAAAAACGTGAAAAAATAAATAAGTAAAAGAACACTAAAATAATGACAGTTTTAGAATATTAAAAAAATTTTTTTATTCTCTTTTATGATGTTCTCTTCGATTTCATAGAATTTAAATAATAAAGATTAGAAAATGAGATATTTATGTATTATATGCATTTCTGTGTAAAAATAAAAAATTAAGTAAATCTTTTGATCGCAGTAAGAATATTTCAAAGTGTCTCTTAATTTTTTTTTATTTGACAAATATCTCTTAAATAAAATTTGAAATGTATAAATTGTGGCTGCTCTACATATTTATCTCCTTCCAGGATTAAATATTATATAAACTGATGTACAAGAAAAGCAATCAGAGATTTTTTTAATGCAACATCACAAATAGAGCTGGCAATAAATAGATAAAAATATATTTCATTGTGTAGCTGTATGTGGATTCTAATTTATGAAACAATACGTTAACAGCTGTTGACTGAAATCAGTCTTACAATGCGCCAATCTTATTTTTGATATCTTTTGTAGCCTGTCCATCCGATTTATTTGATAAATTGACTTGAAAGATTAATGATTCGTAAACGATTCTGGGTAATCCTAGACGTTCTTAGGCAACTCTAGGCGGTCCCCACAACGACCGTTCTTTTAAGAGACACACGTTTGTGCGTTGAACTTTCGATTTCTTTCACATCCTACAATAGTTTTGAAAGTAAAAGGAAAATCGCGGACGCAGCCCTATCTAATGCGAGCGTAGCGCGTGACGTTTTACCGCTAATTTGGAGAAAGTACAGACATAATAGTCGTTATTATCGACGCTGAATGGACACTATACTGACGTATGTGCTTATATGTACGACGCACGGCTGACATTACTTTACGTTAATCGGCTGCGAATTAATAGTCCGCGCTTTAAATAAAAATTCGTTAGTTGTGTTTAGACAATCATTAATTCTCAAGAAGATATAAACAAAATTATATAAAAAAATTGACTAAGTATCCTTTCATAAAAATTAATTGAAATTAATTGAAATTTTACTTGGTCTGTCTTATTTCCTATTTGATATTTAAAAAAATCTGAAAATCAATGAAACTTTAATTAATTTTAAGCTAATTTTTAATAAAGAATATTTAATAAAGATATCTAATTCATAATTTGAATACCCAGAGAAAGATTTTTTCAATTCAAAGAAATGTTTCTTTGCTGTACGGTTAAAGAAAAAATTTCTTTGATTTGAACGTCATTTCTTTTATTTGAACATAATTTCTTTAAATAAAATAAATTTGTTTATTTGATTTCAAAAAATAATGTTTAAATCAAAGAAATGAGGTTCAAATTAAAACATTTTTTTTTCTTTAACCGTATAGCAAAGAACATTTTTTTAAATTGAAGAAACCTTTCTCTGGATTAATACAGCAACATTGGTTAATTTTTCTCGCTTAAATAAAACGTCAAAATAAATTTTTAACATAATTTTATATAACTCTACTAGTAAGAGTATTCCTTATATATAACTACTTTTACGAGTAGATAGTTATATTTAGCCATTTAACTCGATGAAGAAGTTTCTTACATATAAATTAAATATGAAATTTGAATATAATATGTATATGTATATATATAACCTGCGATTAATCTAATAAAGCGATGCATCAACGCGATATCGGATATGGAGCAATGAAAAGGATATGTGTATATCGATCATATACATGCTTGTTGACTCCTGTTTCTTAGACGTAACGTTAATATGGAACTTCCTTCAGTCTTACATATGCTCGGTGATTATGAAGGTAGTGAAAGTACCCAGGGAGATGGAAAAAAAAGGACGCATGATGTGACGATTCGTTAGTGCGTTAATAACTCGCGAGTATCGTGTAATTGGAATGCATTAATAAACGTGAATTCCAGTGAAAACGTCGGAGTGTGGGGAAGCGTGCATCAATTTTTTGTACCCTCCTCGTCGCGCTACGGCATACTTTCAATCGCGTGTTTGCGCGCACGCGCGCCAAGTAACGTTAGAACTTCACTGCGGAAACATAATGTCTCGCATATTTGGAAATTTTGTCGAGTCGCCAAATGATTTTTTTCATTCGAGAGAAAGCCCCTCGTATACTCGGTGAAACCTTTCGACCACGTGCGGAACGACACAACGTCGCAATTTATCCTTATTTTCACGTTTTGTGTGTCATATCACTGTCCGTTTCGTATGGCAGCGTATTATTTAGTGGCACAGAATCCGCGAATCTCATTGTGTTGCAGCCCACGCTGTCGCTAATTAAGCGTTCCTAATCCCTAAGCTTCAGTACGATTAATCACAATGGAAAAGCGAAAGTTTTCCAATTTAGCGGAACTCTAAGCGAATTGCATGATCAAGTATAAACTGCAGTAATTGATATCAGATTCATTAATCAATCACGAATTAATCCTTAGCTAAAAATATATCTCTGTGTATATTTGTTTTAGATAAATTAATTACATAGGAGAAACAATTCATGATATAAAAGAGTAATCTATTAATTAAATAATAATTATTTTTTACAAATAGAAAAGACGAAGTGATATAAAAGAGACCATGCGATCTTTTAAGCGATGTGTATAATTTGTCTTACGTCTGACAGACGTATATTTCTAGTCGAAGGATTACGTCTTAAGAATGTCGCACATGCGCTTAAAGGGGGTCGTCGTCGAAAAGCGTGTTATCTACGATCTGTGATCTATCTCGTGTCATCTACCTAGACCTCACATATTTTCTTGTGCGTTGACGTAGCCGAATACACGTCGTCGAGTGTATCGAGATCGAGGCCGATGGAAAAGTCGACGGATCTCTCTTAAGAAGGTCGATGGGTGAACGCCATGGACTTGGAGTAAAGAAAGAACGAAAGAGAGGAATTAATCGCACGTAAGAGTAACGAGAGCCGCGAGCACCGGTGATATGCATCGCGTGTGTATATATATATATATTTTGTGTGTACAACACGCGCGTGAATATGCACACACCTGTCCGTGCCGTGCACCTGTCGATTGTGCCGGGAGACATCGACAGGTTGATACGATGATCGGCAAGATTAGATCCTGAGGCGCGCGCGATCCGTCCGTTTTGTCGCGATTTAGAAATCTCTCGTCGCCATTTAGAGCAAGTTGCCCGCGTGTCGTATCCGTAAAATTGATGACGGGCACTACGGTGACTTATACTGGAAAGGGCGTTCCCGACGACCGGTCTCGCATCCTAATAGCGATGAAAGCACTCGATCGTCCGCGGACCGCGGTATTACGCCACGGTTCGTTCACGGATTTCTTCCACTCTGTGCCAAACGTCTCTCGCCGGTCGTCCACGTCTCCGTCACTCCCGTGAATCTCGCTTTACGAGCGGGCTACTTGCGCAGACAAGCGTAATTTCATTATTCGCGCTCTGCTCATTAGTCGCGGAAATAGTCGGACGAGCGCGATTACATCGGCTCTCTAGATTCGTTCGAATTGCGGGCGCACGGTACGCTTCTCTGTATAACGTTTACAACGGGAAGACAAGAGACCGGACGTTCAGAATTGGTATCTCACGAATCGTAGATGTGGAATGCGTGACGTATCGTATAAAAAAAAAAACGTACTTTCGAAGCATTAACAAAAAAAAAAATACGCATAGCTTTTCTAGAAGATACGTCGGAACAATAGATACGTGGATAACAATAGTGTAGATTTCTTGAAGTACTAAGATCGTTCGCTCTCCATGGGCCGATGGCTGCGGCCGATCCCAATCTCTGATCGTGATCGTTTGCTACAGGGGATAAAAGTGACCTACTTTAACACCTCGTGTATGTATCGTCGCGAGTGACCGCGGCAACGCCGACGGATATGATTTCTCGTGGCAATAGGGTGTCCCGTGTTATATCCCGAGGAAATTTTGTCTCTTATTTTGTTTTCTCACAACATGATGAATTGTGCGAAATTTTTGTACAATCTGTTCGTGCCTTCAATACATTTTTTCTTTCCTTATATAAATTACAGTAATTGGCTTATTATATACAACATGCAATGTTTACAACATTTAGTATCAAGAAAATTATATAGCAGTCATTATCACATTTTCGCTCATATTAATAATTTATTGAAAATTTCATTTCAATTTAATATTCACTATCTTATAATAACACAAAATTAGGAAAGTTTTCTCATTACTAAAAAATATTTTATGTTTTACGATAAATATCATATTATTTATAAATTTTTAACACATAATAATATAAAATAATATAGCTCTGTAATATATTAATAATTTTTTGTATAAAATACACGAGACGTAGCAATTCTTTTGTCCTTAATTCTTAATTGCATTAATAATAAAATCAAATAAGAAATTATATGTGAGAAATCTTTTCTACGATTAAATAAGAAATGTGTATATTTGAGTTTAATGGCAGATAATGATACACTGAGGCTGCTACAAGTGAATTTTCGCATCAAAGGCGAGGCAAATATCGAACCACCTAGAAATCGACTTTCAATCGGCACACATTTCTCGTTAGCCAACTATATATTTCGGAGGTTTCAATCAACGGTACGCTAATGATTTTCCGTGTTTCGAATAAAATCTATGCTTTGAAATTAGTAGAAAATTATAGCGGTAACACAACGCTCTTTCCATATATTCCCGTTATAAAGGCTTTCTGAGTTTGATTCTTAATACGCGATATGTAATTGATAATTGTAAGTGATATTTCGAGAAACACGAGTAATTTCGACGTTAAATTAGGATCCCATAAATAATCATTAAAATAACCAACCAGATTCTGGCGTTCCGATCTTTTAATTAGCCGCGTCGTACCGTCGAAAGAAGCGTCTATTAAAATTAATGAAATACGGTGCTATTTCTCGGCGATCGCAGTGGTAAATGTTTCCGGCCACTAAATTTTATTGCACTCGATTTCGGGACAGAGTGGACCACCTCGAAACCGCGTTAACGAGTCGAGTTGCGCGATTGACATACATTTGTACCTTCGCGAGCATTTTACTCACCAATTAAACAGCTCGTTCGTTATCTGTCGAAAAACTAATTATCTACAGTGTATAATTACACGAAAAGAAAGCTGTCTACAATGTATGCATATAACATATATGAAATGCTATTACAAAATCGTGAAGATTTCTATAGGAAAAAAATTTTGATTCTGAGAGGATTATATCATCGAATTAGCTCTTTTGTGAATAGAACTGATTAATTTTGAAACATGTATTCTTAGATATTTTAAGAAATATGTAATTATGAAGCATAAAAGTAAAACATTTGGTAAAATATATAAAATTTAATTTTCGCGAAAGTCCATTGAAATTGAATATTTTTATTAAGAAACTCACTTTTTCTCAATATTTTAATATTAAAAATGAATACAGTAAATTACTATATCGTGTCATTTCAAATATTAAAAGTTATTTTTTTTATTTTTCCTCTTTCTATTGATGTATCAAAGTGCTTACATGTTGCACGATTTAAATGACGCTTCGGTGAAGCTTCCCGTAATCATGTAGGGATAGGGATGGTGATATGGATTAATGGATCCGATCGTTTAGTTTCTTTTGTAGAATTAGCACGGTATATAAAGCATCGACCTTTATGCATCGTTGTGCATCGCTAATGAAGAGCTTTCACGGAAGTTCCCTCTTTCTGTAATGCGCGCGTTAATTCCAATTTATTTATAATTACAATCGTGAAAAATTATAACCGCCATAAAGGAAAGCTTTATAGCATCGTTACATATTACACGCGCGCGACGATGCAACTAACAACGTAATGCTAACGTGGATAAATGTTTGATGGGTTTCCCCTCTCGTTTTCCATTACACAAGTTGCTCCGTACACGTAGCAGAGATTCGAGTGTCTGTTATTAATTGAGCGTGGGAGAAACGGTACGCGGAAAGAAAGAAACAGAGATAGTCGCGTATTTACTGCCATAATAGTTTAGTATGTCATGAAAATGTCTATTGACTTAACAATGACAATAAATGCTGCATTGTATGTCACGCTCATGGTCTTTAGGTCAAGCACACACTATAGACGAGTAAGGCCGCGAAATAAGCAAATATCTCGATATCTCTCATTCAACTAAACTTCATTCGGGCTTATCAAACTCCATTCTTTACCAGATCGCGTTTTGCGAACTCTATGAACGATTCTAAAATAGGCCGTTCAATTTTGTGAACATGAAAGCAAGGCAACTGTAGAAATGCAATCAAATCGCGATTACATATCGCGAATTAGCTTCATCTCGTGAAAACGATAGCAACATTTCGTCATTAGTCAGAATAATAGCAGGAGGAAGATTTCTCGTAATCTGCATTCTTCCATTCCGCAGTTCGAGCGTACATTAACAGCTTGTTAATCGACATAACTTTCGCGCTCGCGATTCGAGAAAGCGCATACAAATGGTACATTGTGATGTCCCATTTCGTTTCCGACTTTCCGAGGCGATTCTACGGTTATCCCTTGATTTTTTGGGTCGGGCGATATAGAGGACAAATCTTTTATGGCTCAGGGACCGTGACGGCGAAACGCTCTAACGGATTCGCTGCGAGGAGAGGAGACCCAAATCCATCGCGAACAAAAGCAGCTCTAATTTGTTCCGAACCGGCACGCTTGTAATTCGAAACTAGAGCGAAATAGTGATGCGCAAGTGAATGCTCCTGCGAGCTATATTCGCAACGTCAAATAATTGATCAAGTTTCGTTTCTAACGGCACTGATACATCCGTGACTTTCGACGAAAGCGAAATCACGCTATAGTCTGCCTTAAGATTAAAATCTCGAAAGCTTATAGCTATAAAATGAAATTTAAGATAATTTTATTAGTATAATGTAAAGATTTGTAAGCCGTTACGTCAGTCGCTTTTTTGTATTCTAATGTAAATAGGTTCCATCGAAAAATGTGACTCATAACTGAATAGAATGAAAATTTATACGACACATCATTGTTCTCACAAGAGGATCTAGCGACTGTTTTAATTATATTATAATATGATAATTATATTATAATTGAAATAATTATTATAATGAAATAATTATTATAAATATATATGATAATTATATTTTAATTTATTACACAATAAAAAATATAAAAAATTCATTGTTGAATATTTCATGATACAGATGCAAATATTATAGTAAAAGAAAAAACTAGAATTAATTTTTTTTAATGAAATTAAATAAATAAAATTATAAATTGAAATTGTGTAAACAAGTTGTAATAATGATATATAAACATACGTATAAAACATACATATAAAATATAGAGGAGAGTGGTCTAAATCGGACCGTGTTCCAAATAGGACCTTTTTAATTTAAATGAATACGGTTAAGCAGATTTGTGTATTATTTATAACGTAAAGTCCTCATAAGATACCGAACACATGACAGTTTGACAGTTCTCTGTCATAATATTCATAAAATAGACGCAAATATGTATTTTGCGCCATTGCGTGCGAAAATTTTTTTAAAAAAGAAAATCCTTGTAAATCATTATTTAAAAGGTGTTAAAAATTTGAAAAGTAATTGATTTGAGATAATTAAAGAGTGTAGAATTAAAAAATATCAAGCGTTTTGTGATCACTTTTGCGGTTTATTGTAAAATTTGTTCCAAAGTTCGAAAGGACCTGTGTCCAAATCGGACAGTACAGTAGATAAAACTTATAGGCTTGATTGTAGTATTTGGTGATTGGATGACCAGATCTGGTCCAAGGAATTAAATCAGTAAAATATCATGAGTCTGATGACTCAGATTAGTTGAGTTTTATTGATTTCAATTCTAATAATATAAACTGTCAGTAATTTTTTTTTCCGAAAAAATTTTTATCTTTGACTGTCAAATTGCTCGTTTTTACTCAATACTAAGAAAAATACATTAAAATATTTTAAAATTCTATCTAAAAATCCATCAAAATAGGAGTTTTCGAGTTGAACTAGGGGATTTGGAACCATTGGTTCCAAATCGGACCGGAAAAAACGGTTTTACATTTTCCATTATAGTTCAACACAGATGAGAGATACGTCAAAATAATCTAAAGCAAAAATGAAGGGAATTAAACGATCTTTCCAATGGCACCTTGTTTTACGATCGGACTTTATTTACGCCTTATAGAGAGTAAAAACTGCAAATAGGATTTAGACTACTCTCTCCTACGTATAAAATAATTGTGTGAAGCATTATTATATCTACATATTTATTGACCATCAATTTGTGATTATATTTGTATCTCGGTACAACAAAGGAAATGATAGAAATCTTGATGATCCTTTAATTTCTGAAAAAATAAGCAATTAAAAAAGTAATAATTAAATAAACAATAATTTAAAAAATAATTAAAAAATTTGAAATAAGTAAGACTCTTTTTTTCTGGAGTCTATGCGGAGTTTACATTTAGTCAAGGAATGCATTTCAATCTGAGGGTGAGAAGACCAGGGCACCTATGACATATTGAATCGACATCTAAGGAAGGTGTTTAGGAGGCGCGCGACTAATCAGTGAAAGTGGCGCGTTCGATCACGGCAAGTGGTTACGGTTATTTTAAGAAGGAATCAGCTTGACCCAATTCACACGAGGGATTCCGCTACGGAACACTGCGGACTAATCGCCGGTGAGCGTTCGCCAGATTGACTAATCCGATCCGCGAAAATCCCCCGTGCATTCTCATACGTTTGTTATTCATTACAGCTTCCTCTAAGTGGATTACGTTTCTTTCGCCTTCCTTTACAGTGGCACACTTTACGCAAATTGATAATCATTTTATTATGAACCGCAAATCGGCAAAGAGGACGAAGCCAATTCACATTCTTCCCTCTATCTCTTCTACTTTCCCTTACTATCTCAGATAAATATCTGAAAGACGTCTTTCAAGAATATTTCAAAGATACGCAAGATCCATTTTAACTTTTTACACGTCTCTTTTAGACTTCTATGTTATATAAGATGACGTTTGTGAAAAGTACGATACCTAACAATAAGTACAATGTCTGAGAGAGAGAGAGAGGGGAAAAGACTTAAGTTTGTGAAAAATATCACTACATGCTTATTGCAGTAGCAAAATAATTAATTTTTTTAAATATATTTCAGAGAAAATTAATAAAAAATCTATCGATTCAAAAAAATTAATAAGAAAATTATTAAGAAGAAGACATATACGATTCGAAATATATCTGATCAATAAATAATGTATAAATATTTTCATTTAGATTAATCGATTTTCAGAACGTAAGAATTATTTTTCAACGAAAGCTTTAATTTTGAAATTTGACTCATTATCTGTAAGAAAATTTTAATAACAATTTTTGCACGCAAAAAAGAGACAAATATAATTAGGCTTTTGTACTTATGGCGAATATGTAGGGATGTCTATATTCAAAAATGCTCGATCGCATGATATCGAGACTTTCTAATAACATTAACCTCCGGCTATTGATTATATTGTTTTCGATCTAGCGCGCTCGCCTACTTCTGAAAGCGTCGATAATTCTTGTATTAGCAGTCGTGTATCGATCGTTACTATCGATCATCCATTCCGGAGACTAATTTCATCCGCGAGGATGCAAGTGTATTAACGCTTAAAATTGCTTTCGCGCGAGGTGCGGTGAGACTTTCTATCGATACTGCGAAATTAAAACTTTCTAATGTTTTACATGTTTCGTCGAATCATCGGATCATTGCGTGATTCATTGCACATGATCGTAAGTTATTTTATGATAAAACATTATATCACAAACGAACGATTTATTAGTAGCTTCCGAATATATCTTTAATATATGGAATAATCTTCAGTAGGTTTTAATATTTTCTGAGGATTAACTGTCTCCGTTTATTTTATTGCTAGATCATTAAAAAATGAGAGAATTATTTATTAGTCACCGCATTAAATACAAGTGTATACATGTGCACATATACATGTGTGATAAATCCGCTATAAAATCCGAATGTTGCCATCGCATTACCATACAACTCATTCGTTTGAATTTTAATCTGCTCTGACACCTGTCAGCTCCGAATCCTCAATGAAGCACCGAACGTCTCAACTCTCTTTCTCTCTCTCTCTCTCTATTCGCAACCGGATCTCTGATACCCAATACTTCGATAAAAAAATGGACTCACCAATTTCGAAGCTAGTCGTTCCTCACAGTGCACCGCCTGTACCGCAAGACATTCAATCGATCGTCATACCCCAGTCCATCTCTCTCGTGGATCGTTCTTACGAATACGAAACCGCATTCACACATTCGGGTCTGATGGTCTGGAAATTGAACGCGTGAGCGCACGCGGTGCACATCGCACGTCTTAATCAGACGCGGACGCGATATTCGATCGCGATCGTTAAACACAGATCGCGAAAAGAAGGTCTCAAAGGGGAGAAATCGATCTGGTGACCGTCTCGTCGTGACGTCCAACGTCGCCCCGCTCGTTCCCCGGGAGGCGACAGCAACGCGGCCGATCGAGGTATCTTCATTCGCAGTCGTCGAATCTTTCACGTTTTCGCAATTAGCACTTGACCTCGCGTCATTCTATCTTTTCTTTTCGAAACGCGACTCGCGGAAAAAATGCGCGACGTGACCGCGAAGATCCCCCGCGCACTTGATCTTCCTCGCGCTCGGCGTGCACGCGGTTCGACTACCGGTCGCGCTTTGAGGTCTTTGAGGATCGCCTCATTGCGTCCAGCGTGGACGAGGAAGCCGAGAAAGAGGTAGTAGGGAGACCAGCCTCGTGCCAACCGCTACTGCAACAACCACGTGTCGTCTCCCGCCAGGATTCCGCGAGATGGATCCCCGGCATGGCCGCGCCGGATGCGATTGGATACGACCGAGAATCGCGCGGTGCCCATGCCGTGCGTGGGGGAGAAACTATGCGTTTTTCACGCACTTTTCCGTAACGCTAACAAATTTTCCTGACAGCCGTAACGAGTTCTACCGTGGCAGTAGAATTTCGATTCGTAACTACGTTCAATATGAATTTTGATATTCGCGGAAACCGGTTGATCGGTATCTTCATTCGTAACGGTAATGTCTACCTCGGATTGATCAAAATGATAAATTTAAGCTTCGTAAGAATTGAAGATATTATTACGGTGTACCGAGAGAAGAAAGTTCTGCGTTCTTCGGATACGACTGGATTTGATTAAAATCATTGTGCGTGAAGGAGTAGACGATAGGGTAATGCTAATCACTCATAACGACGAGTCTGAACAAACTACTTAGAAGAAGAAAAAAACAGAATTTTCTAAGATAATGCGCCCGAGTCGTTTTACGTAACGAGTGAAAATAAGCTTTCCCTCCGTTCTCGACACCATTTGGTTGGTCACCAACTCTGTCATCTTTGTGCATTTCGCGTCGCACGTGGAAAATTCACTTATCGGAATGCCTCCATTTCTCTCTTCGAAACGAGGCTCTACGTCGGAAAACGACGGCCTCGACGGTGTCGGTGAAACTCATCCATTAGACATTTTTTCTCGATTACTCGTTAGACGGGGATAATTAATGGAAAAAAATAGTCAGCGCCGCCACCGCCGAATGTAAGAGCGCGAGATAATATATGGAATGCTGGGAAATTTTATATTTTTTTTCTCGCGTTTTCAGTTCGAGTTACCGGCGTATGAAACGCCTGGATTCCTTTCGCTCGAGTGTACGTGCAGCGCGCTCGTCTCCCATCTCGCAATCAATCTAGCCAGCAACACCAGAGAAGAATAAATGTGACGCGCGTAAGGAGAGATAATGGATATATTTACGTACATATGCTTGTAGGTGTATGCGCGTAATTGCCAGGCAGCACCACCGTCCCTCTCGCTTTTCGACGAAGTGGGTCGTCCTGAAGAGAACAGTCAGCGATGACGGGTCGATGATCGAGAGAGAAAGAGATAAAGAGAGTCTGAGAGAGAGAGAGACCACTTCCTTTTCTTTTTTATCTGCTGACCACTCTACTTCCGCTACAATCGTTTTTCACGAGTCTCACCATGAATGATCCTCTTAATTTGATGAGAAAAACACCGGTATGAAACCGCAAGATATTTCATCGATCAGATTGCGAGATGAAGTCACTAGAAAGACTATAGGTAACAATCATCATTCGAGTCTCGTGCGTCCGAATATTCACGCATAAAATTGTATGCGCATAAATTACATCGCGTGCGCTATAAGAAGGGTTGATAAATCATTTTCATCAAATTAACACAATTTCGTGGTAGCCATATAATTTTACCGTCGTGTCAATCTTTTTTCACGATCCTCCTCTGTGGACGGATACCTGACACTTTGTGTTTCTTGAGGACGCGTAATACACTTATATTATGTATTATGCAGCGAATCTTCGGTCATTTAATATATTATATAAAAAGCCGAGATAAATGGTTATATAAATGATATATATAAATAAACCGTTAAATATCTTTTTATAATTTTTAATCAAAACAGTACTCGTGTTATTTTTCAGTTTTAAATATGTCGTAGCCTAGCATTAACTGTGGAATTTATTCCTTTTAGAAAAAGTTTTATACTATTATAGAAAAAGAAAAAATTTATTTGAGCAACAAATTAGATTCCTATCCATTAAAAAAATGTCAAGCGTAACTCGTACGAGCGGTATACTATGGTTCATATGTCTATGGATTATCCAGAAGCACGAGATAACTGTCCTTTTACGTTTATTGCCGACGAGCTAACGAGAATGTTATTTTTATTTTGCCGTAATAATAAACGTCGTGCAATTAATCAAGCTGACTCATGACAGGATTCAAAACTGCTAACAGGATTACGTGACAATCACATTCCTCACAAGTTGGTTATCTCAACTAAATGAACATAAAGAATTTTTTCTATAATATTGTAATAAAATTTTGCAATAAAATCTTCTGATATAAAATCTATAATTCATATCATAGTTTTAAGGTAGAGATAACAATCTGTTTATAACTTTACGTGCAACATATTTGAAGAGTCAGAAACATTTACACAGATACAAAATCTAGATTAAAACATACACGTATATCAAAATAAGTATATATAAACAACTACAAACGTATAAAGTTATAAAAGAAGTTATAATTAAAAATCTGCAAATTACAGGTCTAAAGAAGATTGTAATTATCGGTTTGATTATATCTATTGATTAAGTTAAGTATTTATTGCAACTCAATTCGCTTTCATTAGAAAATAAGATTCAGCTTCATCTTACTGCTCGTAATAACGCAAAACGAGGTCACATATTGGAAAGGAGTATTACGGATCAGTGATTTGGACAGTCAGAGGTTTCGGGAACGGAAGGAAAATACGGATTTTGACGAGTTCATGACAAGACTAATCGGATTAGTAGAAATAAATATAGTAGAAATAAATGTGTAATAATCGTAATTAAATAATTTTTGCGTATTGTGCAACTGTATGCACGTACATGGATACAAACATATATGATCGAATAACTGTATTAATTATACACTGAACCAAAACTGTACGTAAATACAATAAAACATTCATTAAATTATGAAAAAATAATGAAAATTGGTCCAATGATTTCTCATAATGATTCTCATAATTTAGATTATAAAACTGTTCCTAGAATTCATTGCAAGAATGAATATATAGTTGTATAAATGAATCCAATTATTGTATCAATGAATTAATTACATTAAGTCGGACATTAAGTCGGACATTGATTAACGATCATTCGTTGGACCAAAAATGAACAAAACTTTTTTCAGTGTAATAATATTAATAATAAACCAGTAATAATAACAGAATAACTATATTAATTACTACATTTTACATTAACATAAAAAATTAAATATTATTTTATATTGTTATTACTGCGAATAATATATTTAATAAAATAATAAAAGAAAAAGAAATAATAGTTTTGAAGAAATTGAACGAAGTGACATATTATACAGATTCAGTGGATAATAAATATAGAAATTATTAACAAAATAAAAAAATGTCAATGATACATTATAGAAAATTAACAGTACGAAATGTGAAATATAAAACTAAAATTATACCTAATATATAAATTTCGAACGTGCTAAAAGAAAATAACAAGTTTTTTTATATCATTAATTACGTTGAATATATAAGCCAAGAAATTCTGTCAATAATATACAGTACAATTTGAAAAAATGATAAAGCGTAGAAAGTGTAGATGAGACACAGCTGTATCATCGCGTAGCATTCTCTGCAGAATCTCTCTCTCTCTCTCTCTCTCTCTCTCTCTCTCTCTCTCTCTCGTCGGAAGAAAAATTAACAATAGAAATGCTCTAGGTGATTAGTAACTTAGAATGAAGGGAGTTTAATCGTGAGTGAAATTTCTACAAACCTTTTATTTTCAAATGCCTAGAGGTGTTCACGCGCCGCTAATTAATCGACAATTGTAACCGAAGTAGCTTTAACAAACGTGAGGACTTCCTCTCCTTGCTCGAGCCATCGACAATAACCCCTTTGCCCGTGAAAACGCCTGCGTTAATTAGCGCGCTCGCGTGCACACGTGTATGTCTTTGTGTTAAATACGTCGACTAATTACGCACGAGGCAAGCTGAGACGTATTGTTGAGCTAGATCCCGGCAACTAGCGGGAAAGGCTCGTGCATATAAAATGCTTCGCGATTCAGACTGGAAATGCATATAAATGTCTGATGAAACCGAGATTTTTCCAGATTGTAAACAGGTTATCGCGCTGCTGCCCCTTTAATTACGCGGCGACACGATTAATTAAGACGGACGGTCAAGATATATTGTTAACGTATATAAGCCGTTTCGAGAAGGACTATCGCCTGACGAACTATCATTTGTCCGAGACCGCAAAATCGCTACGCTCCGAAAACTTGTAAATTGGTCCGATTGTGCGCGATGATATGCATAACGGAACATAAATCGTAAAATCCAATTTCGAATTCGAAACCGCAGGCATACGATTAACGCAATACATCCACCGAGTCCCTCCTTCTGGCCAGAAGGATCGCCTCATTTTGGATGCGTCCGTTGCCCCGTGAGATACATGCACCCCGAATGATTAGCCCCGTAGTCTGATCTTACCATGTCGATGACTTAGAAAGGTTCCCTACTTCCCTCTCTTCCCTTTCCTCGGCCCGGCTGTTCACTGATAAATGCCCTAAATTACTGGTTAGACTGGTATCGGGCTCGTTAATTGCCGCTCGTTATAAGGGCAACGTGCTCAGAAGATGTAAAAGAAGGATTTTTAACAACGCGGCGAAATCACAACACATACCGCTAACGATACACACCCTTGCCTACCTACAAGATTTCTACACCCGGGATACTTTCGACACGGCGGACGAGTAATAGCGATCGTCGACTCTGCATAATAACACACCGTATGGGACAATCGCGCGGTCCTTTATTTTCTCGTAAAGTCAACGACTATCGAAACGGGGCCCCAGTAGTACTGCCGTCGTTTTCGACGGCAAATGTTCGACGCGTTACGCTCGCCCTAAATTAACCGGTACAGAATATCGGCGTATATATGCACATCTGCGCGATATTGCTGGTACATTTACTGGCAGCTTTATAGTCGATTCCGACGGGTAGAAACAAAGATTTCGAGCGACCGAAACCGAGACGCATTGTCAGCTCGAAATAATACTTGCGTTTCTGAGAGTTTATGGACGAAGGACGTTTTTAAAACGCTCATTGAGTTTAATAATGGTTTCGAGCGCGTTTTGTTTCGAAGTCTGTTTCGACACGCTGGTTTCTCTCTCATTCTTCGTCCATTTCAGCTTCCTTCACTAGAAACAGAATGCAATAACCGATCTTGAAACATCAGCCGATGAATCTTACGATGACCTAAGTAGCAAGATGGCATCTCAAATGACGTCTTAAACGTCAATAAAACGTTATTAAAATATCATTTTGCTACTTCGGAATATCTATTCCTCTCACGTCGATTGTAAAATAAAAGGTTAATTTTTATTACTTGTTACGAAAAGGCAAATGACTTGAATTTCCCTAAAAACCTTGAAATCGAAGCTAAATTTCATACATTTAAAAAGCAACAATTACGTGAATAGAATGTTCAATTTATTGTACTATAAATAAGCATCAGATTTTTTTTATAAAATTTTATTTATAATTTTATTTACTGCATATTTTGATATGTACATTTTAATACATATGTATTTCTGATTCTCTTCAAATGTTTTTTACATAGTATACAAAATTATAAGTCTGTCTTGAATCCCGACACGAATCGTCTAAAGTGGGCTTAACACGAAACGCGAGAAACGGAGGGCAGAAAAAATTAGCACATCGCTATCTTCTCGCACTTTCGTCACAATGTAAGAACTGTTATAACATTTTGTATGCTACTAACTGAGAAAATCCGACACCAAAGATACAAGAGAAAGAGAAAGAATAACATTACAAGAAGGCTTACGTTCTGTTGAACACGTTATGTTCAACAGTCACGTAAAACCAGTTGGATTGATTATATCGGGTCTTCTGGCCCATTCATCGTATTCTCAGGCCAAAGAAGTGGGTCGGTTCGCGGTATCCAATCTGTAGGGGCAACATTCATCTCGTTACAATAACGACTCGGACTTTATTTATAACAGAATAACTGTGCCGGTTCGAGCTTCATGCCGCGTTTGATCCTCTTCTCGTCGAGTATCAAATTTAGGAACATTTCCCATTTTTGCTGTACCTCTGCGAGAGGAAAATATTACAGACGAGTGGATAAATGCCTAACCCACAATTTCTAGTAGTTCATATAAACAGCAAAACTGTTGATTTAGAAAATATGGCATTAAGCCACTTAAATAATAGAAATTGTGGGATAGGCACCTTTGGCATTTAGGTTGCATCAACTATAAGCAAATAAGCTGCATTTGTTCTCAATTCATCTTCTCCTTTTATGGATTATAATAGTTATTCATCTAATTTAGAGAAAGGAAGAGAATTTATTTAATCGTATCTAGCACTAAATTGCATCTACGTGACTGGTCCCTAGTTAACTGAGAATGACACGCCGAAAGACGTCTTCTATAACAGATAGCATCCAGCTACTGGATTACGATACATACAATTTCGTATCGACGATGCGCTCCGATGACGACTTCTCCCCGGTACGGTGCTTGCACGGCTAATTCTAAATCGTTGATATATCCCATCCGCATATCGCTCCGCGCCGCGTCGTTTCGCTCTCGAGGCTCAATTAGAGACGTACGGATATATCATCGTGTGGCCAATTAAAATGTAGGAAACGAGAGAAGCTGCCGTTCTCCGTTCCGTTCTGTAAAGCCGCGGCATTGGGCCGTTCAGTAACTAATGTACGACATTCGGCTCTCCGCTCTTAATTCGCTCTCCCTGTCGATTTCTTTATTTTAAGAAAGCTATACATATATAAGTTTTCTCTCTCTCTCTCTTTTCCTCCCTTTCTCTCTCTCTCTCTCTCTCTCTCTCTCCTCGTTGGCGAGCCGTTATTCCTCGGATTCCTTGATCCACCGTTAATGCACCGGAATTTCGGGACGCGCTAAAAGAACCGCAGAACACGACAAACTTTAAGGCCATTACCAGCCTCATGCTCATCCGGTCGAAAATAATTCATGTTCTTGATTATCTACGTGCTTTAAAGAGGAAACGCGGTGTTTCTAAAGACTACAATTTTTTTTTCGTTACAGCTGGCAATTAAATACACTTAAGTGGTTACAATGAGATTTTAAGCCTTGTAAGCAGTAGGGATGTGTATCGACAAGAATGACCTCGATGTTTGACATCGAAGTTAACCTCGAAATATGCTATCGATGATAGAGAAATATCGGCTGTATATGCAACATTGACGTTTCTTAAGCATCGATGTCTCTTTTTTTTTCTTTGTAATAAAGCTTTAATTTATAATATAATTTATGTAACTATCCTATAAGAGGTAAAAATATTATATAATACTCTCGAAATATTATAATATTATTTTAATTTAAAAATCCAACTCGCGTAAATACCGCGCGTTATTCATGTGCTTCAAGACCAAGTCAACATCCTGAGTGGTACAAATTCCTAAAACACAAGAGAAATCCATTTGCTATTATTATTATTATTATTATTATCATGACAGAGCAGACTAAATTTTCTTATAACCGAAGAATGTAGCTTTCCAGGTTTGATTGTTCCCGACCCGGAAAAAAATGTTATATATATGGACATATTTTATATAGAATTATATATAATTGTATATAAAATATGTCCATTTCTTTTATATACAAATATATAAAATTATATATAATTTTATGTAATTTTATATAATTATATTATTTTTTCCCGGGAGGGTAAAACTAATTGATTATAAAATATATTTATTATTATTTTATATATTTATTAAATCATGTAAACATTTGAGATAATAAGTAATAAGAATTAATACTAAAAATATTTAATAATGTTATATTTTTAACACTTTAAATAAAATACGTATTATTATAACTATCTGGTCGTCTGGCGTCTCTGACAGTGAATTTCGGAACAAACCCAAGACAACCATCGAACACAAGATATCGATGAAACATCAAAATATCTTAGCTTGCGACATCGATGGCAAAACATCGAAAAAGTGATGGGTAAACCTCGATGTTTTCTAAATATCGATTTTTGCACATCCTTAGTAAGCAGTAAGAAATTGATCAATCATAGTCGATTGTTCTCTTAATATTCGATTGCGATCGATCAAGTTTCTTACAGCTTAAAATTTAAATTTTACAACTTAAAATCTCATTGTAGACGCTGCTTTACATATTTGCGGCAGTACAAATTTACAAAGCACCATATTTAATTTATAAAATCGAAAAGTCTATTCGTTAATAGAGAAAAATAGGACGCGAGTCGTTTCACCGAAGTCAATTGACTAGCATTAGCTAAGTGCCGTACACGGCTAACCTGCAATCTCTAAATATTTTATCTAAACAAGAAAAACATGGGTTCGGCAAGTATGATTCTGGGTCAGTCAAATATTGAGTATAGCAGCAGCGGTTCGATCGTCAGCTGCAAGAAGATCCGAATATCAGTCTTTAGAGATTCTGGTTAATGATGATCACGCACTTGACTTTAGTGGTTCTGTAATATCTCCTCGGAATACATGCGTGATGAAGGATGCTCGGTAAAGTAAAGTAAGAAGCGAAAGTCACTCGTTGCACGCGCGCGCGCGTGCGCGCGCGAACGCGGACGTGTTACGCAAAATTCTCGACAATAAAATCGAGAGTCCACCGGATATGAATTTTCGTCGTTTTATGTAACGGCATTGAAAGAGCTATTAGAACTAGCGCCTTGTCGTCACGATAAAACGGAAGCCACCGGTTCTATTGTTTCGCCACGGTTCACGCGTGTAAACCTACCATCGTCACGGTACGTCGCGGGCGTGGATTTAACGTGTTCACAAAAACAACCGGGTGGTCACTTGCGAAATAGAGGAAGGAAGAGGGAGAATCCGGATGCTGGTCCGCGCGGCGCTATCAGATTGTCCACCACCAGTCTCTCTCGCGTGCAGCGATGCAATTTCGGGGATTGTAGCGTTAAGTGCTGCTCGTTGTAAAAAATACCTGCCCCGAGGAGCGAGCGGTTAACGATACTCTCGCAAATCGTTGACCGTTTACGCGTGAGAAACGAATGAGGACGAAACGAGGCTCGGGGATACCGCCAGGTATGCTCAGGGATGCGAGAGAGAATTGAAGAGGATCGACTCGCGACGACGACGTTAATTCTAATTTTACTGAAATCTAGAACGTATCCCGCCAGCTCGTAATGTATTTCTCGATGTACAGGCGTTGGAAAATTTTGCGAGCTTTGATTTAATTATGACCACTGCGACGTAGTTTCCTCATCAATGCGTGGCCAATAATTGGAACGGTAGACTTTAATGACGGTGACTTATCCTGATTAATATTACCCAGTTTATACTAGCTCGCCTCACTGCAGCATTCATTTCGAAAATCAGATATTTAGGTTAACGCAGTCGTAATTTGATTTTCATGCGCTCGCACATGTTGAGAGAATTGCGCGACGTGTCTGATAGATGCGTTAAATTAATATTAATGATTGAAGAGATACGTCTACGTATCTCGTGTTTCTTCCCGAAAAGAAACGTACTAACGTTCGCCCGGATACTCGCGGCGGGATATTCCGCTGATAACAAATTAATCATACCATATTGCTCGCGAGTTTGAATGAGACGAACTGTCGCTGGCGAAACGAAAGCCGTGTCTATGCCTACGTACGTATGTACGTACGTAAGTATGTGATGCGCATGTGACTTAGCATATAATGACAGCGACAATGGTTGGGTGGTGAAAGTTGCACGCACTCGAGACGACGCGAGTGAGGCATTCGTTGCACGTCTCGTACTTGGTGAGTGCACTGTGAGAGAACGAGTATATTTATTTTCTTTCTACGTTTCAATATTGGCAAACCCCAGCTTCGTTCTCTCGCACACGTGCCTATTTTTCGTAGCATTGATACGCGCGTCGGGAGCAACACACTCCTCTCGTTTTTTAATCTTATATATAAGTAATAAGATCGAAGCGCGGAAACGTATTGCTGGTAAATGTATCGTCGAGATTAATCTTGCTCGGGAATTATCATTTAATCGATGACTAAATTCTCTCTCTCTCATACTTCTTTTTTATACATACGGCACTTTATTGCCATCATCATTATTATCTTGTATCAAATATATTGTGTATCAATTATGTGATCTGTTCTGGGTTTGAAAGCTCAATGTCCCAGAGCACTTAATAAGTTCTCTCCCCCCCCCTCTCTCTATTTATCTATCTACTTATCTACTTATCTTTCTCTAAAAATCATCTTCAGCAACACGACTGCACGATGTGACAATTCTTCAATTATTGTGGCGAAGACGAAATGCCTTGTTTGGCTTTCTCAATTTAATAGAAACCGCACAATTTCACGCGGATAATAGAAATAAGCCGGCAAGATTTAAAAGCCTGACATAAATTGTTTCTGACACGCGCCGATTCGTCCAACAAACCCCGATTCGGTCACAAAATGATCCCTATTTCGTGATACTCATCGAGAGAATTTACACTAGCAGTTAATAGAAGCAATCAAATGGTATCGATGATGTTATTAGCTGAAAGTCGTTGTGAATACGGTAGCACTTGCAATTAGAGATAGTGACTACAGCATTCATAGACGGCATAAATAACGACGATTCTAGAGAGATCCTTTACCGGATTGGTAATATGTAATGCGATGTCTGAGTAGGTTAATACATCTTGTTACGTGGGTGTTTATATTGCATCGCTCTTGTCGTGCTAAAGGAAATAGTACCATATATGCGCACGTGCGGATCTATTACGTCTGCTAATAATAGATTGTATGCGTTGTGCGCTATTGCATCTCTCGCGTCTCTCAGACGCTATCGCATCTCTCTGTAGCTTCGCCAACGTTGGAAAGATTAAATCCTACGAGAATCGTATCAAGATATTGTACTATGCTAAAAGTGCATGCATATGTGTCAGCGTGTATAACGCGCGTTGGAAGAAGTCTGCAAACATGCTGCTTCACGATTCTAACTCTATCCGCCTGATGTATTCTCCACTGTGATAAAGATCATTAAGTTCGCCCCGTCGATCCTTTTTGTGCATCTTCCTCTGAGACGACTGTTGTCATTTTCACTCGAGGCCGCCGCGCAAACAACTTCTTCATAATCATCGTGAGTAGCAGGCGGAGATTATTAGCAGCGGAAACAAGCTAACGAAATGGGACGATGACCATGCACATTTGAGAGATCCGTGGAAGTAGGACGGGCAAAGGGCACATTAGACGATTTTTCGAAGAAGATCGAAATGCGGCTGCTGCGAAGGACGGTAAGTAGGTAAGTAGGTGCAAGGAGATGCTACTGTTCTGTTTTTTTTTTTTTTCCCCGTTAACGTCATGTCGTCATACGTCATCGGAACAGCCGCCTCCGCGATTCTGATTGCGATTTCTTTGGCGAACAATGGTACATATATCGCGAGCCTCGGTATAATAACGTGTTAATAACGCTTTCCACAATGAATATAAATGTTCGGTTAGCGTTTTATCGTGGTAACAGACTGGACGTTGGGCGTTAGGCCTTAATAGATACAGGTTTCACTCATTAAAGTGAGATTTTGTGTCATATATACACAGACTGTTGGGCGAAACTCGATTTACGGCATGCCGTTACGTACACTGTTTGTGCATCTATACCAGTTGCGCGAACGCGGCGAAACGATGAAGCGTGGATACGATTTTAATTAAGAAAAAAAAAATAGGAGGGAACTAATTATGTGCATTAACTACGAAGATTGGAAATTATGATAACGTAAACGCGAGTGCACTCGGGATGTAATTATTTCGTAGAACGGTTGTTTAGAGTTTATTTACAGTCGATTAGCGCGTAGCAGCCGCGCCCAAAAATTAGTAGAACGCTCTACTCCACCTGGCATTTCTCCGGAAAAGTATATTACGAAACAATGCGAGGCTAAAAGCGTAAAGTTCGTTCGCGATAAATTAATCGGCGCTACTTAAAATCACCGTCGCGTTGCGCGTGTCGCGCGCTAACTTTCTCGTAGTACTCGCCGTGCATAAGTTGGCTGAGAAATTCCGACGGGAAAGAATAAACCACCGATTTGCTTATGAATGAATCCCGGTAATTAACAGAAACATAAAGTGGCACGGCTTTCCTCGTCACCCAGGGGGTACCGTGCCCGGACGCGTTCCCGTTTTTTTACATGGCGGGAATCCCCAGGAGGCCTACACCATGCCACACGTTCTGCGACGTGTGGAAAACAATATAAACGCGAAAACAGAAGAATTTATATGTTATTTTTATTCAACTTGAGTATTATTCTATTTGTCATATACGATTATTCGTGGATATGTGCAAAGCCTCGTAAGAATGTTCATATTCCTAACATTTCTTTTTTTTTTTATGTCGCTTCCGTATTTAAACGCTCATGAACGATATCGGCAGATGCGTATCGTTTTCGGAAAACTTAGCATTGTTCTCATTGTGTAACAGACTGAATCTTATCAATTGTTTCATTAAGTCAAAAATCTTCTTCTTACGTTAGGCCTCTGGCCTGTGTTACACCACTCTTGTCGTGCTCACGTTGATTATTCAATTGCCACAATTACATATGGATCAAAAATACATCAAAAATTATATCAAAATTATCTAACGTAATGGAATAAAAATATTTTGAAATTTTACAAGATGTTATATACTTAGAAAAAAATCTCAAACTTATAAGATCTTAGCCCTTTAATTATATATGAACTTTAGAAATAAAGTTGGAGCTTATATCGCTCTGTATCGCGATATAGAAGAAGAGGATTAGTGATATTTACCGTATTTCTGACAAAAAACGTGATGCCATGTTGGCGGAAATCGTGCGTGCACATACCTTTCGACGTTAATGATCCGTCGAAATGTAATTTTGTCGGAAAGCTTACGTTTTGTTTTTTTTTTCTACATACTGAAACACTGTTACCGAAAACGTTCACTCCGGTAGATACCGTCGTACATGACGGCATCATGCACGCTCGATTTTTACGCTACCGGGATCGTTCATATATAGCGGAACAAATGGAAAACCTTACATTACTACGACCGATAAACTCCATGTAATATCGGCGTACCTTATATACGCTAAGCACTTATACCCAATAGATGTAATACCTCTGCGATGCTATCTGACGTACAGACCAATTTGAAACGCAGTCGCCGATAACGCGATCGAGACTAGGGGTCCGTGGTACGCGATAAACCGATCACGTGAACTCAAGAGGTGCACACGCTCTACCGGAACGGAGCCTTATATATCCTGGAAGTTATTGATTATCCCTTTGCTTCAGTCAGGTCAGGTCGGTCGTGCTCGGTGCACGTGCGCAGATTCTTTCCACTCGATGCCGAAGCGCGGAAACGCTACCTGCGGTTGTGCCTTGTTCAACGTTTCTGAGAGGGATTAATTCATCGCAGTATATAAACTAATTTTACAAACGAGCTATTCTTAAGTATTTTGTCTTTGGCCTAATTATTGACATAACGATTTTTATTATACGCACACACACTTGGGGAATATTTATTAAAGATTATATAATTGAAGATGATATTGCATGTGTGGAAGATTAATTGAAACATACTTATAAAGGTTTCAAAAATATACTTTATTAATTACAATTATTTATTATTTTGGGTATTTGAAGAACTGTGATAAATTGTCAAAAACTGCTACGTTGAGTCTTCGAAGAGTTAATTTTTTTAAACGTCGGTGAGTTAGATTTTTAATGTTATTTTGTCATTATGCTTTCATTACAAATAAAATCATCACAAATAAATATAGAAGTCATTCTCACGTTTTCAAATTTAAATTTACTTATTTATTAAAAATTATGATGATTTTATATGTATTTTTATATTTATTTTCTTTTTAACGTTACTAAATTAAAAATATTTAACTTACAAAAAATGTTAGACAACAAAAAGTAATGACTAAAGAAAATCTGCAGAACATATGAGGAGCCTGTAAAAGATGATTTGTAAGATTAGGACGTCTGTTAAACGTCTGTTAAACTTTCACGTTGTTGGGAAGCGAAACCAAGCATAATTGCGGTCATATCTAAAATGAATACCCAAGTCACATTGTAGTTGTAAAGTTCGTATCTCAGGTTCTACATAACTGAAACCGTTTTAAAATTGTCACGTGTGTGTGTTTCCTCTTTTCCTTTAATAATATAATCAACCAATGCACTTACGAATTTAACTTTATTATGATTAACGATTCCTATGAAATCTTTCTTCTCTCTCTTTCTCTCTCCATGTGATATTTGATATAATGATAAGCATTTTATTTTTCTTATTTCTAGCAATCAATATCTAATATTTTATTTTGCAAGAGACATATAACTTTAATATTTCTCATATTTCTTGTGGCTTTAAGAGATACAAAGTAAAATCATGTATCTTTAACAACCTATATATAACATCATTCTTCATTCTTCCGCCAATCATTTTTTGTTAATTATGAAAAATAAGATAATATAAGATATAACTGTATATGACAACTCAATATAAAAATCCTAAAATAGTATTATATATATACGTAGCATAAAGGAAGAATAAATTCCATATGTAAATACGACATAAATAATGATAGTGAATACATATTTATGAGTTTTTTGCTGAAGAAGGCTAAAAGGATTAGCCGAAACATGTACAAATATTTCTCTTATGATTTAATGTAAAATATTTTAAAGAAACAAAAAAACTGCGCATCATCTATAGTGCCAATTCCCAATTACCTGTTTACCATTTGTTTATTATTTTTGAATTTATTATTTTGTGGATTTAGTTCGAATATATCTGGGAAAAAATGTTTTATATATAATTATATAAAATTAAATGTAATTTGATATAATTGTATATAAATGGACCTATTTCATATATAATTGTATATAATTATATAGAATTGTATATAATTTTATATAATTATATATAAAATATTTTTTCTCGGGTAATTATGGATGTTTTTTCTATTTATTAATATAATCATTTAATGGAAATATAATCTACTGAATGATTATATTAATAATATTATATATTATAAATATTACATTTTATATTTTTTGTATTATATTTTATCAAGGAAATATAATCATAAAAAGAATAAATAGTCGATCTTTAAAAAGTGTTTTCAAACACTTTTAATTATCGAAAATATATGACTAATTGATTACATATTTCAATATACTTCTCATTTTTCGTAAACATTAATTTGTTTGTTTTTATATTTTTTTCCTCTACAAATATTCATTTGACTTTATATTGTTTTATCCAAAGTGAATAATATCAGATATTTGATTTGACGTTTAATTCACTTAATAATAAATATATTTTTAATTATTTTATAACTATATCACAATGTCGATACTGCAGAAATTTCTCTGTTTGCATGATAGTTAGCAAAGTGTAGCTAGATGGCAGAATACGCTATTTCCAGCAGTAAGTAGTCAGCCACAGTCGCTACGGTCGCCACAAAGGCTACAGCAGATATTGGGAAGTGCTGCGCAATTTCGTGTTGTAGTATTAATCCAAGAAAAATATTACGTTTGTTTAACAGTTTAAATATTAATAAACATTAAATATCAAAAGGAGATCAACGATATTTGATATCTTAAATATAATATCAGCAAACACATTTTATTGGGTACGTATATGATTTTAGGCCTGTTCTTTTTAATTGAACTTCTTGCATGGTTCATCTTTATTCTTTTTCTCTCTAACATGAAGAGAAAAGGAAGGGAGATGAACCGTGCAAGAATTTTAGTTAAAAAGAAAACAGACCTGTTGTGTACTGATGGTGTACTTTATACAGAATATGATACTTTTTGTCACTAGGTGGCGATATATAGCAGAATGATAATCGAGTGAGCTTTATACTACAGTATATTTGTATATACTATAGTATATTATATAGAGAACAATATAGACTGTAGTATATAAAGCTCACTATAGTATAGTGTTTATCGCAATAATCCTATATCATTATATGGCGTTTATACTGGCGAAATGTTATTACAACTATTCATATTTTAATCTAAAAAAATAAAATAAAATAAAATAGCCATTATTTTATTATTCTTCCATGTCAAAGTAATAAAATCATGTTTTATTTTAAAACGTGTGTTTCACCTCGAATTTTAAATCAAAATCTGCAAACTACTAAAATAGCGGACTAAAAATTTGAAATATATATTTGAAATATACAACATACAGATATAGTTATATAATTAAACGCAATATTTTGCTATTAAATATAAGTGAAATAAAAATTGAATTTAGAAGAATTAAATTGTAGTTAATTACTAAGTGATATATTATACAGTAATCAAGTTGTATACTTACTGCTATACATACGAATTAATAATTGAAGGCAATATTTATTTCTTTCAGAACATTACGTATCTTAATGAATACTAAAATGTATGAGAGCGAAGACATTGTAAAACGATAATGTAACAGATAAAAGATATTAAGTGATACTTTTTGATATAATATATGAAAAATGGGGAAATTGAAGAGAATACCGAAACCGTTTATAAAAATTAAACGTCTCTCGAGAAAAAGAAAAGTAATTCCATTGGGTCAAGAAATTAAAAAACATGTATGCTGGAAATGGGAACGAGAAATGCACGCTAAGTTGGAGGCTACAATAAACTTTGAGACTTTGAAAATTACAGCAGACCCGCAAGTGGATATAGATTACGTAAAAAGCATGTCGATAATGTCAATTTACGATCGTAATTATAGAAATCCCATACAAGAAAACATTTCTGAAGATTCTGTGCGTATCAGATCCGATATGACGCATGAGTTAAACAATTTAAGTATCATCGAAAGTGAAGACAATTGTATTTTAAATGAGTGTCAGCGAGACATTGGATCTGATATTTTACAGAAAACTTCTTTCCTTTATATAAGCGACAATATATATATAGAATAGAAGAGAATATATAGAATAAGAAATATTGTCATGTCATAGAATGTAAATGAAGTTAGCCTATTTTAAAGATTAGGAGATTAAGCGTTACCTAACGCATTTAATATAAGTAATTTATTTATTTATTTTATGAAATTAAATATATTTTTTATTTCTTTTATAAATTTCTTTCTTTTTTAAGCAATAATAGCCAGCCAAATATATACAACAGAATAAGAAATATTGTTATGTCATAGAATGTAGATGAAGTTAGTCTATTTTAAAGATTTGGAGATTAAGCGTTATTTTACGCATTTAATATAAATAATTCATTTATTTTACGAATTGTATATATTTTTTATATATTTATAATATAGTATACGCCTCTGCATGTGTATTTTATAAATTTTAATACATTATACTACTTAATTTTATCCTAACTTTGCAAAAATAATATAATTACTTATTTTTATTATTTATTGAATATACTTATGGATTACAATTAAGATGTAATCATTTAAAATTATTTTATATTAAAAAATATACCTAATTAATATTAATATTGTGATAATAAGTTTTTGTCATTATTTATCGAGATATTTAAATGGAATATAAAAGAAACCAAATTATTCTTTTTATAATTTATGTGTGTGTTATTTAAATATTTTTTAAATACAATTCTTAATAAAATTAGAGTCACCAAAAAATATTAATTTCATTATTCCATTCTCAATATTAAATTAAACAATACATGAGTTTGATAAAGTAGATGAGCAACTTCTTTGCAAGGAAGTATATTGGGTTGCCTAACAATACGAGTTACGAATTGATCAGATATGTAGCCTTGAGCTATGAATATGTGAATCATGTTCTAATTTAACTGGAGTATGAAAAATGCGGAAAAAATATTCGATTGACACCATACGCTTAAATTTATTTTAGGTTTATAATCAGAATAGTCCAGAATTTTAATAACTATATCTACTCGATTATATATTAATATATTACGTTAATTTGTCTTTGATTCTAAAAAAAATTAAAAAAGTTTAAATATTCAAATTTTTCAAATTTTCCTGTAAAAAATATACACTTTATTTCTTAAATTTGATCAAGTTAAAAAATATTAAGTCGGAAGAATTGTTGCAAATTCTACATACGCTTTATACGTAAGATTCAGATTTTGTGCGCTTGCGGGAATTTATATAATTAAAGTGGCGGTTTTGTAGCGATTTATAATTATTGCGTTCTTCGCATCGTTTATTTAATGTATTTATATTTTTAAGGAATTTCTTACACCATGAGTTTACGTTTTGCCCATGATCGAAGTGCTTCGATGTAACTCGATGCGCCAGAATCGATTATACAGCAAGGTTGTTATTGAGGTTTCGCGTTTCGGCTTGAAGCCGTACTGCGCTATAGTTATAAAGTACCGGTTTTTGGACGTTTCGTACTGAATAGCACCATCATCATATAAATTATAATCTCGTTAGAATGTAACTTGTGTGTATATTCGATATTTAACCCTTAATCTGTCAGTTCACGATTACACCCATTTAGAATATAATGGATAAAGAGCGTTTTGAGTAAAACGAAATTACAATATTCTTTTTTTTTACAAATAAGTATGTAGAGGCGAAGGTAGTTTTTATTGCTTACAAACAAACCAAATGTAGAAATAAATAGTGCACAATATTAAAAAAAAATTTGACGACTGTGATATAAATTCCATGCAACTACTTACATTACATGCATCTAACATAATGAAAAGATCTGATTGCATCAACAGTCTTCATAATTTGCTGTTTTTTTTTTTTTCTTTAATTAACGGAGAAAGAAAGCTTGTTTAACTAAGCTTGGCGTCGAGTCGGCGCAATTGATTCTACGGGCTAATTGCACTCGGCAGATCTCCGCATCGTATGTAGAGCGGTCCAAAACGACGCGCAGGGAGAAATAACGCGTTGGACCGGTCGGAAGAGAGGCCGAACGCCGCGCGCGCGCGGAGTGGAGGAGCGGGAGCGGACGAGATGCAACAAAAGGCACGTTGGGGCCACGTTGGGTCGGGCTTTGGAATGGAACTGGAAACGAAAGGCCTGTAGAGGCAAGGGCGGGGAGTGCTTGGATGCCAGCCGCATGGTATACGTGTGTCGACGCGAGTGAGGTGACGGTACACGCCGGAGCGGCTGGTGGAGTCGGTCAGTCAGTCACTCAGTCGCAGTCGGCGAGTCGCTCTCGGCTGCCGCGGCGCGATCGCGTGGGCGTCTTGCTTCTTCTCTTCTTTTCTTTTTACTCTCTTTTTTTTTTTTATTTTCTTATCCTATTCTGTGCACGGTGTTTTAACTTGGTAACAAGAGAACTTGACTCGGGAGGACTCGTCTTCATCCTTGAACAGGCGGAATTATTTTGCCGTCCAAGCGGAATGCGCCATGCCGGGTGACCGCTGAGAAAAAAGTAAGAATCTTTCGTTTATTTTATTGATTGAAAGAAACGTTATAAGAAGGGGGTCCTGCGAGATCGTACGAGGAGTTTGGAGCGCGAGTGGATTCCGGTATTCCAAGATCCGTTTTGTACGTGAAGTGTATCTAATAAGATCAGGCCTTAATTCGCGCGTGTATGGAATTAACTTGCTCTACTGCGCTGTATATATCGGTAATTGTATGTGAGAAACATAATATTCCAGATCGTGTTCATAAAGTAGATTTGAGATAAACCTCTCGACAGAAAATTCATTACTCGTATCACTTCCTTTTCTTTTTTATTTTCCGTTGAGTAGACGCTGGTGTGATCCAGAACAAATATGAGATAAGCACGTTCGTGACGCATGTAGAAATTGTGACTGGATTCCATTGCATTGGAATACTTCTTACCGGTGATAATTTTTACTCAAAATTGATGTTTCTGTAAGTACACGTATGCTAACGCAAGGAAACATGGAAGAAAAAATTCTTCTAACGGATATCATGAAAAAATATTTTTTTAATTAAATTTTTCTTAATTTTAAATAATTTTAAAATAAATTGTTTGAAATATTTTGTATTTTACATGGTAGAGAGATGTATAATACATGTATAATTAGAGATTGGAAATATGTATACTCGAGTTATTTGTGTAACTTGGGACTAAGAAATCAACGTCAACAAGGATATAAGAGACTTTTAGAAAATACACAGCTCTAAATAAATCTGACAAATGAAAAAAATAATAGTAAAAATAATTAATATAACAATAGTTAAAATTTATTTTACAAGACAAAGGACTTAAAATCTGTACACTGAAAATTTATCTTTTATGTTGAAATTTATAAAATATTAAACTAGAAATGTGTGTATCCATTATCGCGCGCACTCGTGAGATTAATTCGATAAGATGTGTAATATCACATGTTTGACTTAATACACGTTTCTCATCGATGTACAGTTAACTGCATGTGCGAAACTTTTATTGGAGACCAGTGTACGGTAAATTGTCCGCATGAATACTCAATGATCATTTGAATATTCTACGTTAAATTTCGTATGAATATGCAAACGCGAAAAAAAAATGTATCAAAGGAATCTTTGAACGCCGTCTTTTAATTTTACCGATCATTCTTGGAACTCTGTGTTCAGTAACGGTTTTTTTAATTCACATTAAAAAATCGAATCCTATTGAAATAGACAGAATTATCTCTTTTATTTTTTGCCTACAGAATTTTCCCTCCGAAATTAATTCATAAATAAATAACCGACAGAATATTTGCGTTCAACACTCTAATTTTGCTTTTATAGTTTAATATATAAATTAACAATTAATTCAAATTTGATTTTTTAGCACCTTTGGATTTCACTTTACTCCGATTTTCCGTTAGTTTTCGCAAATACATTTTTTAACGACGCACATTTTTTCATACGTACTGTCCGCTCGTTACGATAAAATGCCCGGTTAATGTAACGTCTCGTGATAAAACTTGCAGCTTCTACTTTCGAACAGACCGCGTTGATGCACGCGATACTTTGTACGCACGTGCGGCTGGATTTACGCACGAATAAATCCTTAAATCGCTGTTGCGTTTAATGCTACGTTTTGCACTGCTACCGCGTCATTGTCTCTTACGATACGTCACGTGCGAACGAAGTCCCCCAGGGTTCTTTTAGTGAAGGACAAAAAAACCGTCTATTAACGATATCCACGTTATACTTATAATTTTCCTTTCATGCTTCCTTTATCTCTTCGGACATCTATTATCGAGTTGAAAAATTTTTTATTCTTCACCTGCGATCGAGAGTGACTCAAAACTATGAATAAAAGATCGTGACAACCTAGATTTGTTATGAATCGAAACCTATCCTGCGTAATGTCATTCACGATGACTCTTGTACGCCTTATTCATTCTTCTTGCGAACAACGCCTGAATTCTCTTTAAGCATAGCTTGCACAATGCTGAATCAAATCATTATTACCTAATAATAATAGCTCTATTCATAACGTCTCAATCCTATCGGTTAGGATCGCTTAGCGTGAGTGCATATCACGAAAATGTGCAATGCGCATTATGTCCCTGAAACCAATTGTTAAAGTTTCAAAAGAAAAGCCTCGTGCAGGCTTTGAGAATTAAAAGAAAAAAATTATTCAAACACGTACTCTTTATACCGTGAACACTTTTTACCTCTGTAGGTTTTCTACAGCTCAAACTTACTCAGAGCAAAATAAACAAACGATTAATCCATTCTATTTGCATAATATTACATAAAAGTTATTTTACACGATAAACTCAGAACGCGTAAACTTCAGCTTGACTCATCCTCCAGCGGATTTCTACGTGCAGCGCAATAGATTCGCTAAAGTCCTCATTCAAGAGATAGTATAGTTTATCATTTATCAATCTGCGGTTAATCATTTACTAATTTACAGCATGTTTACATATTATTAAATTAATCGTGCTCCCGCAAGAATTCATTTCATGACAGATGCGGAATAGCATTCAACATATTTTATCTGCCACCTGATTTTTCTTGTGCGATAGTCACTCGCCAGACTCTATGACGACATCTCTCTCGTTTATCAACTCGTAATTAAACATTTCTGTTTGCGAAATATTCGCATACGAGTTCAACTTAAATTCATCCGCTAGCAAATATTTACATGCGCAGACCATTCGTTGAAATTTTACGCATCGCGATTTGAATTTTATATCACGTGAATATATAAGTTCTTCCTCTCTTGCTGTGTCAGTACTTTAGCGAGTGAATTCACGGAACGGACGATGAATAAAAGCGAGCGTGAAACTTGTTTTCTCATTTCTGACTTCTCTTCATTGAAAAATGTGAAGAAACGTTCGCAAACTCCCGAAGTATCGACGCGCCATTGAGAGTCGGTCGTGTAAACTGCAAGTGAAAGTACGCGAATAATTGCGCGCAGTGATTATGCTCGAAACCGTTCGCGTCACGTAGAAGTGCCATTGTGAAATTTTTCTGCGTCTTGATACGGAATATTACGTTACCATGCTGCGACCAGCAGAATGCAAAAGTCTCACATTACTTGATAGCGCAACGTAAGGAACATTTCCAACTCCTACATATATGTACACATTCCGATGCCTTGGACATGCTACACCATATATGACTCGTTAGGCTTCAAGAGGCTTTCGAGAGGAGTTCGAGTCGATTAATATACAGGGTGTCCGGAAATTAGCGCATCAGAATATCATAGGAAGATATAGCGGACTAAACTCAGTCGAAAAGTCCTCTATCATTTTGCAATTTTCGCAATAGTTAACGAGATATTAATTATTAAAAATCGCTGAATATTGGTTTTCAATAATTTTTTACTCGAATACTATCAACTTTACAGAAAAACTATAAGAGACAAAAATTGTTTATTTTCTTCTCACAGAACTCTAAGAATTTTTTCAGTATCTTCTTTTTAGTACTGCATTTTCTTATTTTTACCGATATAAGAAAATACGGTATTAAAAAATTTTAAAAAAATTCTGAAAAAATTCTCAGAACTTTATGAGAAGAAAATAAACAATTTTTGTCTCGCTGTTTTTCTGTAAAGTTGATAGTATTTGAGTAAAAAATTATTGAAAACCAATATTCAGCGATTTTTAATAATTAATATCTCGTTAACTATTGCGAAAATTGCAAAATAGTAGAGGACAAAATTTTCGACTCAGTTTAGTCCACTCTATCTTGCTATGATATCCTGATGCGTTAATTTCCAAACACCCTGTATACATATGTAGTTTTTTTTATTGTTCTTTCTTTGTCTTATATCAACATAATCAAAACGGAAATGAGTCCATATCTCTATTCGCAAAACCATGAGTGCGGTGTATTTCGCGCGTCAGTGAAAAGTTTCACTTGTTCGGTGTAGAAATCATCATTATTGAAATAGACGCTTGATGTATTTGCCGTCTAAAATACGTACTTATTGTTAGTCCACGACATGTTGCAGTAGCACGAACAGGAGGATTTCCTAACATCTCGTTTTACATGTGAAAATAACTTCCTGATATGAAGAGAGAGAGAAATACATATACACCCGCACAATATCGCCACAATTAGTATCGTTAAAGAAATTAATAATGTATCTGCCGCTCGCGTTTTCAGACTTTCTATATAATTAGCGCAAAATCTAAGTAGCAGTGAGAGCGGATGATTTATAGCTGAAGATAAGAGCGATCAGTCGCAGAATCTCGTCTTTCCACAGCGGAAGGTTTCGCACTGCGCTGAAGGAATTCGCTTTTCCTGCGTTTACGAGGACGTATTAGAAAATCTTCTTTTATTGATTTAACACTCGGGATCTGCCGATGAAGAAATGAAAAGTGCAAGCGCCATGGAGTTCTGCAGACTTCCAACCGAAAGTAAAAATAAAATGCACAACCTTCTAATGCATACCTCATTGCGCTTCTTGTCGAGGTTTTCTATTCATCATCGGGAAACGCCCCGGAAGCCGCCGTCGTGCGTAGAAAGTTCGATGCATTTATCGTGGTTTTTTATCACGTATTTGTGTATCACAATGATGATAGTGAAACCAGAAAGTAAATTTATGCGTTGATTCCGCTAATATTTATCTATTTATGCATTCATATATTCATTCATATGAAAACAAAAATTCTGAAATAAAATAAAATGTTATGACCGCGTTACGCACCAAGAACTTAAAATATACATAAAATTATTTTTTTCCTCTTTAATTTGATGCAAAGAAACAGCATTTGATTTTATAGTTCTTGCATTTTTTGTTGCACGATTTTAATTCATATGTAATATTAATTTTTTTATAGGAAAAGAATAAACTATTAGAAGTAGATAACATCTTTTAAGCATGGGTAAAATTGTTAATTAAATGTTTTCGCTAAATTGATATAACAGTATTTGAATTAGAGATAAATCTATAAATTGTTGTAATCACACTTTAATTGGGGATATTACAGCGAAAGAATTAAATGGAACAGAGAGAGAGAAAGAGACTCTCTGCAGCTGCGTTGTTCTTTATTGCTTGTAACTTATTGAAGACGATACGTGAGAGAATTTGCGCATAGTGGAGAAAAGAACTGTGTGCAGTCATGCTTTTTCTTCAACGAACGAAAGTTGGTGCGGCGAAGTGTTTGTTGGAAGGTCCCGGCGCTCGTTTGAAGGTTTCGACCGCGAAGAAGGAAACGCTTGTCTGGCGTGAGAGTTTATTTTCCGCGATAGCGTGCTATTATAGGAACAAGTACGCGCGAGTACACTTGTCGCACATATGACGCGAGAAACCATAATTATTGAAATACCGTAGCTCTGAATTTTCGATTTTTTAAAACGTGATAGGATGCTTTTGTTGCAAAGTGGCGATTTCCTAAAAAATTGAATAAACTAAAAAAATTACTCACGTTACATTTTTATATTTAAAATTTTTATTTAAAAAATTTTATCTTATATTAATTTCATGACAATCTTATATGAATGTTCAACAAGACGTGCACAGATACAGAAATTTTGAAAAATAATTTTTTCGAAAATTCGGGTAATAGATATGAAATAGCGAGAGTACCAGATACTTTCGTTGATTCCTCTTGCACGTATTTCTTATTTCGATTTTACTTTGTAATGAAAGATCCTTGTAATGCTTTTCTCTTTATGATGCAATACTCGGCAAGTTGTAATGCTCACGGCAACAGTATTCCGATTTTGCAGCTGTGCGATTAGGCGAGACGGATCCATCCATTTCTAAATGATTTCAGCATCTATCAACGTCTCGGATCGATATTCTTCCTAAGCGAATTATTGGATATCGTGCGCGAACGACTTCATCAAATTAATAGCTCTCTATGTTAATTGTCCAAGAAAGATGCCGTAGCCGTTAGCTGTGAAAGCCACGTAATTTAATAATTACGTAGATCGAATCAGTTTTCAGATGGCGAAATCTTTGCTTGATCATCGCTCTCTTGCGATGTTTCGCAAGAATATGAAGCATCTTCACGCGATGTATCTATCACCGATCAAACTTTCAATTGAGTGTCTTGTAAGCTTGGCATGTAATGCATACTTTTCTCATCAAATTGCGATGTTTTTTTAATTTGGAAACAGATTATTTCAGCTCAACGTTTCAACTCATTAATTTTTAAACAGAACATTGTAAATAGTGTTACAAATTACACGCGATGAAAATGTATATTTTCTGATAAGAAGATGCGAGTAGTTTCTAAATGAATGCTACTTGTAATTCTCTGTTCTTAAAATTATTAGGAAAGTATTTTTAAAGTAAAAATAATGATATAATATTTCATATCAATAAAATCGTAAAAATTTATTGTAGAAAAACAATAATTTTTGTTTATTAATGAACGATTATCGTACGTAATATTTCTTCAGCGTCAGAAAATGTAACTTCTTTTAGATTTAAAAAAATATTTAGATTATATTTAAATATTTTACTACTGCTCAAATAAAATTTTTCGACGGCGTCACAAAGTTGTTTCACTTTTTTAAGAGTATCATTTAAATGCCAGAAATAAGCTGCAACATGGAACGCGAGAACGGAGCACGAAGCGATTCCCGTATGTATAGGAAAGCATAGCAGACTCTTCCAGCTTAATTCTAAATTTAGCGTCACGCATGTTTTTATAACATTTTTCAACTGGACGCTTTTAAGCCACACAGCGTGATGCGTTCGAGATGCACTCACAATCTTCCGGTACAACGCAAGAATAGATAAAGCAAGAAATGCATTTGTTTACTTTCTATGTACAATTTTTATTTCGTTCCTATTTATTTATCCGAATTTTTAGTAAACTAATTAACTATTGCTGAATATTTAGTAGACTATTAATTACCACGCATACGGTAAAAGATTTTCATAATTTTAATTAATAAATGACTGTATAAATTGAAATTACTAAAGTCTTTTTGCCGCTACTCGCGATATGAGAAGAGTTAGGGATGTAGGGAATTTAAGAATGAAGAAACACTTTGGATCGTAACGCTTTATGCTTTTGTTTCGAAACGCTCTCCTTCGCTTCTTCTAGCAGTGAAATGCCAGCTCAAAGGTCATCTATATCGACGACACTGTTTAGCTTCACGATAGTAAGTCTTGTTTTGCGCGATTAATCGGGAAGTTGAGCGAATGTTAGTGCTGTAGCATCGAGTTTTCCGCAGTTAAGTAAGGAAATAATTAGTACATTGACTCTTCCTGATAATGCCATAAGGAATACCGATTCACATTTTCACGCAACAATAGATCACATGAATAAAAATGAGGGAAATCATATTTTCCATAAAATAGAAGCTAAACGCTCATGTCAGATGTAAAAGTAGGAAGCAAATACATATCCTGGATATTTCGTGAGAACAATTCTACTTTTTTGTAATTCCTTTGTAAATATGCGATGCTATTTTTATCGTGAGACGTATCGTCAATTCGATGATATAAAATTATACAATCAGTTTGTGATGATGAAGTGAAAAAATTTTAACGTACTCGGTCAATTTATTATTAATTGATTTATTAATCTAATTGATTAATTTGACGTATGTTAATTAATACGTGCAGCGAAGTGATCTATTTTTCTTCAAATACAGTTGTGATAAAGTACCGCTTGTTGTTTCATATTGCACTTAACAACGGAGTATGAGTTTCGAAGAAAAGATTATCGGAATTGAGAAATAATTGGCGTTAGGTGCTGAACTGGAATACTACGATGTTATTTCTCTCTTGAACATTGATATTTTCCATGCGGAATGATAGTCAATAAACGATTATACATTCAATAGCACTAGCAATAAAGCGTAAAAAAAGACTTTTAAAAAGATAAGGTAAATTATAAAAGGATAAAGAGGGAGTAAGAAGAAAAGCAAAGAAAATTATTCGAGAGAATGTAGAGATATTCTAACGGGATGGCGCGTGTTAAGAACAATTATATTTCGCTTTCTCGAGAAGATAACTCATGTTTGTTATGATTTAATCTGTAAGCAATTTACGTGGATTTTATCATACATCTAAGCATCCGATTTTAAATTACTTAATAACGATTGGAGAGCCAAAGAGAAGGAGGAAAAAGGAACCCCGCGAGAAAATACAGAGGGAGACTCGTGGGAAAGCGAGTGAAAGCACTTTTTCACTGTGGCTTCAACATACCCTCGTCAATTGAATGATGCTGTTGGAGATAACGAATGAGCGAGTCGCGATGAATAATAAACGATCATCCGCAGCGTTGTTTCCCAAAGCGTCATCATTTCCACCGCAATGTAGGTTAACTTTAATCTCGGTTTAACTTACTTTTTATCTTTTTTTACATTGAAAAAGAAGGTGTTATTATCTGCAGTATTATTTCAATTGAAAATAATTTTGTTAATTCACAATAACACCGTTAATACAATAAATACGTTATACATTTACTTTAATAACATTTTATTTGTTTCATTATAATACTGTTATTGTGAATCAGTATGATTATTTTCAATTAAAATAATGATGTAACATTTTTTTTAATGTAGTTCTGAGAATTAGATAAAGAACTGAAAAAAAGGATAAAGGGTAAGTTAAATTGAGAACAGTTAATCTTCATTGAGAAATAAGTATTATCGGAACAAGCGGTAGCGCCAGTTTCCGTAAAATAAGTACAGTTGCAGAAAAATAAAACGAGCACGCCGGAAAATCATCATTACGATAATGCTTTCTTCTCGCCTTGGAAATCGCTCGACCGACGAGAGAGTTACCTCTAGGTGTTTGCTTCTTCTCTAAAATTATCCCGTCCGTTTTTCGTTCTGGAATTAAGACCGTATTCATTCGTTTATTATCAAGCCTGATTTACTCGCGAGCCACTTTTTTGCTCCATAAAGGAATTCTGCGCCTCGCGGCGAACGAAATTGGGAAATGAGTAAGCTAATAACGCATGAATGCGCTTCCTCGTTCCGTGCTCACCACGTCAGTGTCAATGCCACGTGCACGAAAGTGGGATCTTGTGCGAAATTGCGCACCTACTAGACTTTCACTTGTTACTGGGAGTGCCGAATAGAAGCGGATTAGCCTGCACCGTGTCTAATTAATACACGGGAGAACCGCTAATGATTGCATGCCGAAAAAAAAATTCATGTTATCGAACTATAGCGCCTTTGGAAGATTCATTCACCTTGCTAGCGAAATTCAAAGTTAAATCTTTCATACCTGAAGAAATTTTAACGAACGGTATTTTTACAATTATTTACAGGTATTTGAATAAATATAAAAATACAATATTCTAAGGTATTTTTAGTAGAGGGTGGAGTTTTATGTCGAAACGAATATTCCGAAATGAATGCTCACGACTCGGCTTGGAATATAATTCTCTCGTTCTCTCACATTTCTTCAGCAGGCAATGCCAAATGCTTCGGCACGTAGCGGAACTTTGCCCCGCACACGTTCTCCAGGCTATGGTCTCCGATCGCGGACTTCTTCCAGAATGTCACGTGTGCCAGCTTGCAGCATGTTTAACGAATACAAGCGCTCGCGAGTGCGCGTATTCTTATGCGTATTTACTTCCTTATCCCCCGACTAAATGCACTGCGGCGCAATTTTATAATTTACTGCCGCATCTACCTATTCGCATCGTCATTCATATCGAATTACGATAATACGATAACGAATAGTCTGCGAAGTTCATGAACAACTTGGTCTCAACATCATCAATTCTATCTCTTAGAATACGTAACTGTTTATGCAAGTTATTACTTCTACAAGTTCTAGAGGTAATACCGCATGCACACACATATAAAAATAATTATGATTTCTATCAATTGTTATATTCAATGACGTATATTTTCTTTTCTATAGATGTAGGTAAAGATTTTTTATTAGTTTAAATTCAAAGTTAAATCCTGGATTAATATTTGGATCAGAAGTGTTGTTAAAAAATATTTAAAAAAGGATCATTTATATTAAAATATATAAAATAAATTTGAACAATTAATTGTTTACATATAGTTCAAATTGTGTATTAGAATCTTAATTATGCTCTCATCCAAGAAATTAATTTAATCAAGATGTCAATTTCAGAAATATTTTACTATCTGATGTTTAGAACAATAAATTTTAAAGTGTTAATTTTTTGAAAAATTTTTATCAAATGTTAAAATACATCAATAAACTACCTAATAGCCTAATCCAACGCGTATCTCCTTTGCTTTCACATGTCTAAATTTAAAGCGGCTAGGAGCAAGTTCTCTACGACATCCTTTTGATGGTTCATTGTCCCCCCGTGACAGAAATCAAATCATCGTTCCGATATCGCTTGCGATTTCGCACTGTAGACAGCACGATCGAAACGTTCGTCGTAAATGAACGAGAGAAAGAGGCATTGACCTCTTTGGCAGCTCACGCTCTCACACACGCTTAAATACGAACGTACGTGTTGCGAGCGCGTAGTACGCTATCTTGCATTGCGACGCCAAATTCCGAATAGAAAGCTGCGCAAATCATTGTTGAAACCTTTTAGGAAAGCGTAAAAATTATTAGGCGTAACTCTTAATTTGTTTCTTCAAATGGGATAATTTTCCGAGACAGAATCATGGAAAAAGAGTAGAATTTTTTAACTTTGTTTTCTACGACACTCGGTGTAACATTTCGTTTTAATAACCGTCGAAGTTCCGCGTTGAATAATTACAAATTTTCTGCGAATTAATTAAACCGGTATGTAGCTGAAACAAGATTCAATAGTGTGTTTGTGACTCACAACGTTTGTCATCACGTTACCCATGTTACGATGCAAGTCACTGTGAAAACTGTTTATTATATTATTACAATGTGACATTGCATGCATCGCGACGTGTTTCCCCTGTGAAAATTTATCGAATTTAGTTCTGCATTTTATCGCAGTATGTTCCCTGAAAAAACAACACGGTACTTCCCTGTCGTTCGTGGGTGTGCCATATCGCGATATAAATACAGTCATGATGTAACGTAGGCACATCTCTAATCACGCTGCTGTTGACAGCGAATATTGCGACAAGTCAGCAATAAAACATTATTAGTATTGTCTTTAGTAATGTTTGTGGAGAGTTAGGGAATGTCAAGAAGAATTTCTTTGAAATATGAACATACTTTCTATCCGAAAGTATATGGATTGGTGTGCTAACACTTTGGAAATTCAAATAGAAACGTCTTTGAGGCGATATTTCTTCTTACTGATGTTCTAGTCGTATTAAGGCTATGGCACACAAAAAAACTTAAACAATAAGACGTAAATAGTAAGCAAATTAACATTTTGGATTTATGCTGCTTATATTATTGTCTTACGTCTCTGCTGTGCTTGATCGATTCGCTTATTGCTTACATCTTACTGTCTTACGTTTTTTGTGTGTCACAGCCTTTACACATGAAATTGAAGATTTTGATGAAAAAGGTATCTGAAAGATACAGTTCATAATTTATCACATATGTTGCTCTGTTAATTATTTTGTGATAATAAATAATTGGCCATTGAATTATATATATATATATTCACAATTAAATAAAATACCTACTGTACATGATGCAAAATTTTTAGAGAGAATGTTATTTTTAATTATTCATTGCAATTTGGTATTCACATTTGTAATTTTTATTTTATAATCGATTCAAGTTGAAATATAAAATTTGCGTATTAAAATGCTTAATTTTAATCTTTACTTAAGAAATTATCCGACAAAAGAAATTTTAATTTTATCTCGTGGGGATATAAAAAATTTTATCTCAATTTGTAAATTTTTGTGTACAATTCTTTGTAACTGTATCCGTCTCTGAAAAATAATTATTTTTAAATCATTCTGTTCTTGCAGAGTAGGTGCGACTCGCGTAGGCGTAAATGGGGGGAAGATGACAATACGAATACAAAGCGTTCCTGCAGAACGAATATTAACTATCTAAGAGAGTAGGCGTGTACGTGCGTCAGAGAGAAACCGAAAGACGAATTGTCGAAGCGACCATTTTGTTAATATCACAGTCGCAAATAATTCTGCAATTTGTAATATAATCGAAGATGAGGAAAAAAATTGATGAGACCAAAAATAGCTGCGAAAAAAGATGTTACAGCGCGAATACGAACGATTCGTTCTTGGTAAGAGGCTCCGATATTCCTGAGAACGTTAACGACGTTCAGCTTCTTACGTGTTAAACGGTAACCTTTTTCGCTGAAACTTTCAAGGCGATTCCAAGCGAAGGCGCATATTCTGCTGAATTGCTTGTGCATATTTGCTCTTTTGCGACATTTTGACCGCAGCTGCCTCAGATTTATTCATTTTCACACAGCGATCTTGAACGACGTTTCCATAACACGAAATGGCGTGTCAAAGAAATATTTTAAAAATTTGCAAATTTTGAAAAGAAATAAAATTGGTTGATTTGACATAAATGAATTAAAAGAAAAACAATTTGATTGGTTCACATCAACTTTTCTTTTTCTTTACATCATGAAAAGCATTATGAAACGATATTACGTTTCTTGCGGCTTTTGTATGAATTATAATGATCTAATAACTGACACAGATTTATAAAAAAAAAAAAAATATACGCGAAGCATCTTTCTTTATAGAAAGAACGGGATTATTCTTAGAATAGCCAGCTTGACCGATCGATGATTGTGAGATGTGTGTACCAGAACAAGATTTCTTCGATTCCTTCTAAGGAAGGAAATCTACCTGGCAGTCCTTGTGCTACTTCGCGGTCATATCAGTCGAATCGTCGGCAGTAACACGCTGTTCGGTCACGCACAATTCATTTATATTAACTACCTTCTGAATAATTTCTTAAGAATCCGTTTTATTTAATATCTCGCTATAATAAGCGTATCATATTGTATCTCATTTATATCAAACTTCTTCATTTGTAAGTAAAGAAAGTTCATTATTTCCTCAACACGCGCGCGGAACTAACGAACACTTGCTGTGGAGCAACGCATAGAAATTGTTAAGCCACTTTGAACAGTATATGCAACTTCGTAATTTCTATCGCGAAGACTCACCGGACATCAGAGGTTCATCGCTCCCGGAAGCACTATAGTTCTCGCGCGACGCGACAAGTATGTGATGTGCAGGTACGTAAGAATCGCAAGTTTAGAAACAAACGTTGTACTAATTAATTCATGAGTCTGTTCACCCCAAAGAAATTACCTTATTAGTTATTCTGTTTTGACGGTAATTAAACTCAGGGAAAAAGGAGAAAGTCTCCAGGTTGCGTGCATCGGTCACTGTAATAAAGCCTTGCATTAATTATGTCATGGATCGCATCGTTTCGCAGAATGAAATTCTAATACAAGAAACTCCGAATTAGAGAAAGCGAGAGAGAGAGAGAGAGAGGAAAGCTGAATCAAAAGAGATAAAGAGTCATCACATAAAATTATTCACCTCAATAGATAAAATTATTCACCTCGATAGATAAAATTATTTATTTTTTGATATCTTATCGTTTCGGTTAGGATTAGAAATAAGTTAGGATTAGAAGTGGACTGATATTTTTTCCCACATTTAAGCGAAAGGGGAAAGGATGGCGCGCGATCTAAAATACGTATGGAAATCGAAATATTCCGGAATAAAAATTGATGAGACAGAATCGCGCGATGAGACAGAAAAAAGAAAGTGCACGCTATTCGATGATCCTAGAAATCGTCATACGATACATGCGTCTGATTTCTTCCAAGAAACTAAGAAAACGCAAGCCCACTTGACCGAGACCGGTTGATTGAGGAACGTACGTATCTCTATAAGGTATCGGAAAAAAAGAAATAATTGGTACATGTGAACAATATTACCTATGAATTAAACACTATTCAGAAGAGATTACGTGTCATATTAATACATGAACATATACATTTTTTTGACGCATCCTTTTTTTTCTCAAAGGCAACATATATGGCATTTTTGCGTCATTTGGTACCTCATTCACGCCGTGTGTATTTTGCCGTTTCTCTCCGTTACATTATCGTAAAAAAATAACTGATTATTATACACCTTATACATTTTTTATTATAACGATTTTATCTGTTTCATTATATAAAATGCCTTTGTGTCATTCAATTTTTTTCTTCGACTAAATATTCATAGATAGCATGTTAAAATATAATTTTTATATATGTATATATATATATAACGTAATTTTTATATGATATATTAAAATACTGGAATTAAAAATTTTATAATAAGATTTACCCCACTATTAGTCTCTATAGCTGAACGTATTAATATACGACAGGTACAAAGAGAAAGGGAGGAAAAGAGCATGGCTAGAGAAACGATATCGTGGGTCCGGTTTTTTTCCCCAATAAACTCCTGTGACGTAGGTTATTCAAGTGAGTTTTAAACGATCTCGGCGAACTTGTCACGAGTGTCGGCTCTTAGAAACGCTTCCGGATGACTATAGGAACGAGGCGATTATGGGAAGTTTAAGAGTCGCGAACACACATACGTGTCTTTCTTTCTTTATCCATGTACGTGGAATATCGGGGACACTATCTGCTCTGCTCTCTTCTCTCTGCTCGCCTTCTACGAGCAATGGGAAATCTAGCACGCATCACACGAGCGCTAATCCGACATAGTTCCGAGCATCTCGGCTAAGGATCGTCCATTAGAACCGGAAGTTTTACTCGCGAACTTTGAAACGAAAAACCTTTCTTGTTTATTGCATTAGCAAAATGTATTAATTTAATTCATTGATTGTTTACATTCATTCGATTACATTTTGCACGATTAATACTTATTAAGATCAAATAAAAGTTTCGGTACTGATTCTCATATAGCTTCAAATATGCAATCATAAGCAAGACAGAAATTTGTAAAATAAGACTACCATATAGCGTTATGCCTCTCAAATGCTCTTAAATGTCATAGTTAACACATAATTATATGCTAAATATGCTAATTGTAGCAGATATAAAAAACAAAATATCTACGAATTAAAGATATACGAGATGATAAATTGTCAGGATGACTGATGGCTTGAAAGTTTATATCATTTATCTGTAAATGATATTAAGAGGTGTCCTCTTTTTCATGCCTAAAGGTAAAATAAAAAAATCAACTCTGTCACTTTGCCATAAGTTAAGCGATGTCTTGGTGAAAGTTGGCAATGATTAATTATATTATATTATTTTTAAAAAATATAGGATACCTAATTTGAATATAGATCATTGGAAATATTGTTGATTCTCATTTTACTTCAAATAAAAAAGATAATACGAGTAGACAAGTTTCAGTTTAACATTGTATCCAATAAAATAACTATGACAAGTCATATTATGATAATTCATAGTCATCCATTTAAAAGATGGAATTTTCGAAAAATGATGTAGGTGGGTAACACGTGGGCCACATTGGAAAGTCGAGCCACGTTCGGACGTCTAAACCAGATATATATCCTCTCGTTAAAAAAAGGCACCATGCGATTTATGGAGCCTTACTTTATCTTATCTTGATATCTCGACGTAAAACGATATTCCGCTTTCGGAGAAGAGCGAAAAGCGCTAAGCAGGCGTTACGAATGTGGAATTAATCGCGTACGATCGCAGTGAAAAGACGCCCGCGCCCGAACCGGTGGTCGAGGCGCGGAGCGAAGTGGCGATGAGCGGAATCGCAAGGTTACGCGAGGGAAAGTCCACCTCGCACATCACCCACACAATGCCGTTTCGCGCATTCCGATTCTCAAAGTGAAAGACCGAAGCCTCCGACATTAAAGACGTCATACATATGGATAAAGCGCGCGCATATAGACGCCGCGCGCCGCGTGGATGCGTTGATTGCGTACTCGCACATTGCGGCCTCATCCAGCCCACAATAAGCGTACGGTATACCGCACCGCAACTGCGAAAACGCGTGGAAAGCCGGTCTCGGTGCCGCGAGAAACCTCCACGTTCTCCGGTATAACGAAGTCAGAAAGAATGGCAAGATATTCAGTGACGATGAATTTAGAGCACATAAGGGGCCTCTGTATGCAGACAAAACAAACGAATAGATATAAGCAGAAATTTAGAACGAAATAAAAATGTAATAACAACAGTTTGTATAATATAAATGAAAGCAGGATGTAATTTTTGAAATTTAAGATTGAGGCTGGAATAATTCTTTTCCAACTAGCAACGCATGAAAGGATGCATTAACATTCTGTAGAAACGTAATACCATTAGAGCTATATATCGTACACAATACGCGTATTGTAACGAATAAAAATATCTAAAAATAAATATTGTTTCTTCGTCATTTTATGTTAAATTTATTTTATCGCGGAAAAATTAATTTAAGGTCAAATTTCAACAAAATTTTTTTTAACTTAAGAGTACTATTATACTATTTTATAACGACAAAAATATCTTATTTAACACGATGGAATGATATTGACTGCGATTAGAGGAAATATTCATATTGTTAAGTAGCGTGAAATAGTTGATTTGACTTCGGTTTCGGAATGCCGCGGTTACCTCTCGTGGCCTGATCGAATCTGAGAGCAGAAAGATCGGATACACACGGGCGCAGTCCCCAGTCTAGCTGTGGAGGAGGTGTGGTTACGATCGGAGCTGGTCGACCTCGTTTAGGACCGGTAAGAGCATAATACGAATACGCCGCGGCGGCGTCGCGCCGCTTCGACAAAAAGGAGCGAGCGTAAAATCGATTCTGCAACCGTTTTGTCCATGTGTACTGCAAACACGTCAAGTACGTTTTCGTTTTGCTGCTTTTTGTCCGAGTAATACAATCGTATGAAGAAATGAACGCGGATATTCTCTCATTTCTGAATCCGAAGCAAGCATTCATTGTCTCAGAGCATTAATTCATGTTCCCCTTGTTAAGAAATTCTTTACTTTTTTCTGACGACAGATTTTTTTGACGGAAGGAATGGAAATACTACACGCTGTACGGTGCAACACCCTTGAAATTCGAAAGCACGAGACCAGCTGTTCAAGTTAAGAGCTAACCGGAGATAAACGTAGCGCTCTGGAATTGGCGTTTTAAACAAAGGGGAAACGGGAAATATATGTTTTACTTAACGGAACGTGCAGAATGCTTACTTAAAGCATAAAATAGTACTATTCTTGCAGAGTTCTATATTTACTTTATTTTTTGTAAATACTTTACATATGAGTTACTTTACAATTTATTACAGTGAAGTTTTTAAATAATCTTACACGCAGCGCTTAAATAATCTTTAGGAAAGTGATTTGGTTTTTTTTTTTCAAGGAAGCCTTGTTACTATATTGAAAACCAGATTAGTATTTTGAAATGCAAAGTGCCTCGGGAGGGTATATTCAAGAATAGAATGGTTCCGGGTCATAAGCCGGAAACCGGTTTAAGTTCGGCTCGAGTACGAACTCCATCACCTTCGCTGTTAACAAACACGCGTTTAAATATTACGATGAAGTAGAATACGAGTCCAAAATAGCAACAAATCAGTTTTTGCTGCGAAATATTTATTTATTTCATACGGCGAGAGAGGAAAGCTCGCGACACGATACTGAAATGTAACGCTATTCGTTGCAGACATCCTGTTCTCCATTTAGCTACGCCAGGAAGTATACAATGCGAGCGTCTCTTCTCATTTTTCGCGCGATTATGTGAAACTCGTGCACATTCGCGTCGGAAGCCGGATGACCCAAATGAAATACTTGGGCAGATAAAGAAGTCTCGATTGTATAAACTGTATAAGAAAGAGAAGGGTATAAAAAAGAGAAAAAATGTGTGGACTAGCGGCATCGAAATTGCTGGTGCTCACATGTATCTAATTCAATAAACGTAACTATGCTAAAGTGTATGACGTGCATTGTCGTCGATGGCATATCAATTGTTGCCATTTAGTGCCTCTTATGCTATAGTTAAGTACATTACATCAAAGCTTTTAATATTATTGAGAATAAGAATTAAGCTGAAATGTATAACGTAGTATTTTGTGATGATTTAATAAATATGAAGTGGTTCTAATTTAATATAATCTCAAAATATAATGATTTTAACTTAATAGAATCCCACATAAATTAGTAAATAACGCTTTAAAGAGGAATTTTGGAATATTCTCTCACAATCATGGTTTTGTAACTAATTTTAATAAACTGAAAAGCATTAAAATTATCATCTTGTTTATAAAGAAATATAATATTGCACAATATAATATCATTTTACTTGGAATGGCAGCCTATAAAACGTAGACTATCTGACGTAGGCTACCGTAAATCACAGATTTCAGAGAATGAATTCAACATGACTGTCGTTATATCCAAGTGATGTAGACGGCACGCTAATAACGCAAAAAAATGGTCGTTAATCATGCGACAACGGTTCCCAACGCAACGGTTTACTGTTAGACGGAGATTACTTGGTTCGGCATGGCGCATGCAGCTAAGTGAGTGCAGTTTTTGCAGTTACAGCGTATTCACTTAGAAGATTCACAAATTGCATAACGCGTAGTGAAAATTGAATTATGTTTTGTGAATTATGATTTATCGACCTTTCCTATAATATAATTAACTTTAACAATTTTAATAAAAATTGTTTCAAAAATATTAATTTTTAAGTTTTTTGTTAAGTATTAATTTCTAAGAGTTTTTTTTAGTATATATATATATATCATATATAATGATTTTACAAAGTATATATGATAAAAATGTAAATTGCAAGATAAAAAGAATAATAACTATAATAAGAGCCACCTTATGAGGAAAGTGAACTACATTAAATCGTGATAATTTCACGCTCAATTACGGTCCTGCTTATCTTAAATTTACGATAGCTGTTCCCAAAAAGTTATTTTTATTATTATTAATCTTCTGAATCAATTCTATTTTCTTGATAAAAGTACAGATCGTTTCTTACAAATGTTTCGTATAAAAGACTTGAAACACGATAATTATCCAATTGTGACGGTCTTGACTACTTCCGAGCAATGATGTCTCATACGAAATGATGTAATCCGCGCTCTTAATGCGCCTCGAATGGCTAGTACCAGCTACTTATTACCTCGCTCTTGACCCATTAAGTCTTTTGCCTCTCGAGTGCTCTCAAACGACGTACCCTGCGATCTCAAATGAACGGTCCACCTCCCTCTTCTCTCTTCCAGGTAATTCTTCGTTCGTGCTCCGTCGAAAATTCCCAGACGTCTTACGGTTGTTAGGGGCGAGTTTAATGCCCGCAATCAAGCGGCAGACTAACAGTAATTATTGCAGTACGACGAAAAGAATGTGAGTCGCGCCGTAGCGGAATCCTCATGGATCTCTCGCTCCTATGATCACGGAAGTCCTCGTTGTTACTCTCTCCTGTTCTTTGCGCTGGAGTTTGTAGTGCATACCCGGTTTGTATTTGTGCGAAGACACATACGTCTGACTGCGGATGGTCTCACCATTTCTCCTATACATATATTGGCATTACCGCCGTTTCTGTGGGAAATAACGTGAGATGAACGTCGACAATTATTTATTTACTTCGCGACACACTTACACAGTAAAAAAATTTGTGTATTTGTGTTGGAAACGGTCCACTCACGTTTGTGTCAAATTTTTTAACATATTCGAGTGTTAATTTAACATAATGCGATTATGTTATTTAAAAATCGATTTTTTGTGAAATTGATATTCAATGTTTCTTAGTGTCAAAATGACACAATTTATGAATAAGTGAACAAGTAACAAAAAATAATGTATTTTAAAACATAAATTTTAAGACAAATGAATAAAATACGTGTTAATTAATAACATATCATAAGTGTTTATTTTCTTAAAAAAATATGCTTCCACAGTTTTTTTATTTACAAACTGTGTCGATATTACCTCTTTTGTATGTATTCTTTTACATGATATTTGTATTATAATATATATAATAACCCTTCGAACATATTTATTTCGTGTTAAATTAACCCAAAAATTTGAGTGGACCGTTTGGGACATGCGATTTATGTTAAATTCGACACATTTTTTCCAACTGTGATAGCACTTTTCTTCGCATGAGATGATTCACACGGTCTGCTTCGCCGAATACGTTATCACTGCATTGTCATTTTCGCACAAAGGTAGACTAAATAAATAGTATCGCTTGTTACATGTGACTTACAAGCATTCATCAATTGAATACTTGAGTTACTCATTATCAGTTAATCATTATTCGTGGTAAACGTGTGATTTACAAATATCAGATAAGGAAATTATGTCCGATAGAAAGGAAATCTGAACTTCTCGCAGATTAATATTGATGAATTCTTAATTAAAATTGAAGTTTTTTTTTTATTTACTCATACTTTTCATCGATTTCTTTCTTCTTATACATATACAACCTAGAGATGAATCCAAAACTATTTCTGTGAACTATAATTAAATTTCTCTCTACATTTGAAACAGATAATTAAGGTCTTAAAACGAGATATTTTATACGGCAAGTAACAAAGCCGCGAGGAACTTTCTGCCTTCCCAAGAGCTCTGTAGGGTTAAAGCCTTCGAGTGTTGCAATATGTAAAATTCATTGGCATTGAACCTCGCCTTGCTCTTCGTTGCTGTGCCTTGGCGACGCCACGCGTCATCTCAATGGAATGAGAAGTCCCGACAAGGTCCGCCTCTGTAACCGAAGAAGAAAGGAACTTTGTAGCGACCCAGACGATTCCGTGTAAAAATATAAAGAGTTTATCCCTTTTCGTAGAATGTACATTAATCCCGCTGTTATGTATGTACATGGGATTAATTTACAGTAATCTCCGAGTAGTAACCACGACAATTACTATGAATGAACAGTTATGTGGTAATCGTTTATGAAGAATGTACTTAATTTATAATAATTGCAAAGCACTGTTATCCGCAATAACTCGAAGTCGTCAAAGATCGATTTGTATATTTTAAGTTAATGCGTTTTGTTGATTCAGGAAAATGGCAGAGAGAGAGAGAGAGAGAGAGAGAAATCTGGATAATTAAAATTCTATATAAGAAAAACATCAAAACATAATTATATCTTTGCAAGCCATTTTTATTTAATTATTTATAAAAAATTTACATTGTATGTTCAATTAATAATGGAATTAATAATGGAATATATACAATATATTTTACAAGTAATTTTTATTAAAGACATATATTAAGCTTATTTATCTTAATATAAAATATAAAAAAATTTCGTGTGTAATTTTTATATAATTTAATAGTTTACATCGATAGATTAAGAATATTTTTTCTTAAATTTAAAGATCCTTGATTTAAAAAACAAGACATTTATAAAAATATTTAACAAAACTTCTACATTAAATTATCTTGAAAAAATATTTGAAAAGAAAATATGATATCTAATAAACTTTTAATTCTTTGAAATATTTAATGCATGATACAAAAATTATTTTCTACTAATAAATTTATATAGAAATAAATATGTGATTACTGCATATGTAGTACTCTGGAATTTAAAAAATTTATTAAAGCGTTTCAGTTGAAGAGCTAAATCACATTCCAAACACGGAACTCTCAGGCGTTTGTCTACTTAGACCTCTTGAACCCTATTTAAGCGAAATAACAACCTTGAAGTTCCTATTGCTTTGTCGCGAGAATTACGTTCGCCTCAATGCCACTGCACGAACTGCAATTCAACCTTTTTCCCTTCCTTTGCTTCCTTTCTTTTTCTTCTGTCTTGGAACTGGTCCGAACCTGGCAAAGGATTCTTTCCTGATTTTCTTAAAGGAACTTGGTATTCAACCATGAAACACGTTTTCGATGCTAATCTAAATTTTTATGTGACTGCGTCGCAGATTTTTCATGTATACGAAAGCGCGGACAGGAACGAGAGAGACGTAACGGATCAACGAGATCGGCAACGGTACTTTGTGCCTGGTCTGCAAGTACTCGCAAGTCCTGCATGCTAATGGGACATCACCGTGGATGGACGTCGTCGTGTGATTCTTTTTCGTCCTCGATGATATCCTTCGTTCCAGTGTGTCGCGCACGCGATTTCCCCTGCGATTAATATCTAAATTATGAGAGAGAGGGTTCTCCAGTCTCGCAGCTTCTGCAATAGACAACTCATATTTGTCAATAGCGAGAGGATGATTCAAGAAGTCCTCGCAACGTCGTTGCTCTCTAATGTTGCTGCGCATATGCCAATCAAAAAATTAATAAATAATTTTGCATTAACATTAACAAAAAAAACAGTTCAGCTTTGTTAAAGTATCTAAAGATTTAGCTAAATACAGATCTGAAAGTAATTTTGTTGAACTATCAAAATAATTATACAGGATGCTGGAGCTGGTTGCCAGAATGTCAAAACAATGCTTTTGCAGCATTGTTTACATCATGCTTGAGTTTCCTATGTAATTATTTTGATGACTCAACAAAATTATTTTTTGATCTGCATCTACCTAAATTTTTTAGATATTTCAGCAAAATAGTTGTTTTAGATGTATATAGAATATTTTATATATATTATAAGTCACTATATTAAATTTTTGAATAATACAATAAAAATAATTTTCCCACTAACGATGCACTAATTGCTTTTCATGAAGCACACTTTTCAAAAAGCATTCACTTTTGGTTATATCAATTAGCGCATCGTTAATGAAAAAATTATTTTTATAAATTTTTTAGAATGGAAGCAATTTAAAGAAATATCTGGAATGTAGATGCATGGAACAAAATTAATTGGAAAAATTGCTCGACTCTCATTTTCGGCTACCTTCATAGAAAGAAAAATTCACAATGGCACAATATTCTTACGTTATTACTTGCTAATGACGGGTACGGGCTAGGCCATCGCTGTTGCAAATAAAGCCGAGACCGGAAGTGAGGCAATTACTCAGCCGGTCGGGCAGCTTCAGTCAATTGTCCCGATTGTATTGCCACAGTAGCCACTGCCGACGCTGCGGACAGGAAAATGTACTCACTCGTTTCGTTTTGGTTTTTAACGACCATCCAAGGTAATCGCTCGTTGACAGCCGCGCTTCATCGTTAAGCAAATTCTAGGGAATGGCTGCAAATCGATCCTCCGTAATAGACCTTCTGAGAGGTATCCAATGGAATTTGGAAAAAATTTTGAAAAATTTTTTAAAGAGAAGATTTAAAATTCAGGGCAAATTTATTTTCACACCGTTAAGTATTTTTTTTCGGAACGAAATAATTTCTCGCGCTCTATCACGTCCGTTCGCTGCGCGTGCACAATGCACCGTTGATCATTGCACCGGCTGAAGAATCGAATCGATTACTATTTCACCTCTTTCCTTTCAGAGTGATGATGTAACGGGGCTTTCGCTGTCGCTGTCACGGTGAGGCAACAATGTCCACACAATGCAATCGCTTTGTGCAAAACGCCTGGAAGAAGGAGCTCTGCTCGAACTGTTTCAAACCGAAGGAGGAACATGCGCCGGCTGACGATATCTTGCGATTGAACGTCGAGAAGGCTTCCACGAATTTGAAGATTGATCATTTTCAGTTGCAGGTACAAACTCGTACATAATGATATATCATATGCTTGTGTATATGTTATATACACAGTAGGTTCGTACATCGTATTTAGGCGCAAATTTTCAATTAGATCGTAAAAATATCACAATTACATTAAAAATGTTTATATATTTTGTTTGTTTACATTGCATATTTGTAGCAATCAGCAATTCAGATCTAGAGGAATGTAGTTTTATCTCAATTTAGATTAAAAAAATATAATTGAATCAGCGCAGAGCGTTTATTAAACTTTTTTCTCCTGAACGCAGCCAGGATTCAATTTATAATTATTGTTGATTGCTTTTATATGATTTAGATTATTCACCGTTTAGTTCAATTTATTTATATATACACAGCATGCGCTATAATTAATATTTTATCTATAAAGTCGACATATAATATATCAAGTAATCGAAATTTTATATGAAGATAATACTCTCTATCGTCGTCATATTAAGAGTCATATTAAAACAACTTGTTCTTCGAGTTATTTGTATATCACGTAACTACATACATACATCTAATTAACGGGACGTGCATTAGTAATGAGAGCGATCAAAATGTTTCCTGTTTATTTAGTTATATATATAGATAGAAAAGTCGCATTCCTATTGGAATCAAATGATCGAATAATCTTGCAGAGTATCCTTCGTGACAAAACGGTTTGTCGAAAAGATCAACGAAAAAAGAACGTCGGTTTCCCCGAGTCTCTCACCGAGGTGATCGGTTATGGCGGCGATGACTTCTCTGACAGTGAGGAGGATAGGGATGGGATCCAGGTCGATTCCTCTGCGAAATCGGAGGACCTAGTGCCGGACAGCGAGGAAGAACGTGCGTTATTCGACCTGACCCGCGCGAACACGAACTTCAATACGGTCACCGCAAATTTGACGAATGTCGAGAATAACGGTTCGCACGACGTGTCCAAGTCGTCGACGGCGTCGCCTCCCAAATCTTTCGCCTCATTGATGCTGGGTAGGATACAGAGAGACGCCGATGGCAGGAAAACCACTCTCTTGGTCTCTGTAACGCCTTTCGGTGGAGAAGAGTCCGTACCCACCGCCAAACGACCGATCGATCGAAAGATCAACACGATCAACTTACAAACCAGTCCGTTCATTAGATTAAAACCTGGCGACGATGGATCCTCGGATAACACTGCCGAAGTAAGTAAAACGAAAGTATTAATATCTGATAAAATAATTTAAAGTCTATCGCTGAATTTTTTTTTTATTAAATCAGGTTATTTAATTAGATACAAGTATCTTATTCTTGATTTTATGAAGAAAGTTGAATATTAGCAAATTAAATATTATTAATTGTAGCATATTTAAATGACATTGAAATGAATGATATTGCACTTTCTGATAAAATGTCTATTATTTTTTAATTCTTTCTTAACCAATATTATCTATTAAAAAGATACTATCTTTAATGATTTTGTAACAATTCTTATATTTACCGTTAGAAGGTTCAATTTAGTACAATTTACATTAAAATTATTTAGATAAGAATATTATAAAGCCATATTATGACAGCGAAAGTCATCAAATCGTTTTACGAATTTAAACGTCTCTTTGTAAGCAAGAAGTTTTCAATAGATATTTTTATATTAAATGTTAAAGGCCGCGAGGAAACTCAATGGTTCAGAGCGGAATAAGATCGAAGAGCCAGAACAAAAATCTCCCCCAGAATTGGGGAAAATCGTAGACATGCCGTTGATCACCTCTGCCAATATGATTTCCATCATGCGGAGGGAGACTACGGCGGATACTGCCAACGCGGATGCGGTGAAGACGGTGGAAACAACGGCGCAGAAATACTTGCCCGTCTCTAAAGTCGACAAGAATAACGCCACAAGTGTCCCCCTTAATACCGTTTCAGCAACAAAGAAGACTGAAATCGAGACTTCGTCGAGAATGTCTACGCAATCTGTGCTGAGTAATGACGTGGGAGAGAGCGTAAAGAGGCCGATGACAAGTAAAAGCGATTGTGCGAAACAAGACCAAGGAAAAGAAGAGAGGGTCGAGCTTGTTTCGTTGATGCTTTCGAAGAACGAGACACTAGAGAGTGATCGATCGATGAATGTCGACGACAAGAATGTCAACGGTGTCGACAATGGTAAGAAAGCTCCGTCGTCGCAGATACGCGAGGTCGAAGGAGAGTGCGAGGGCGCGGAACGGAAGAAATTCTGTTTCGACAGCAGTCGCGAGCTCGCGGGTGAACCGGATGGCAAAGCGGATGAGGAAGAAGTGACGGAACCACCAGCGCTGCCTATGAATCCACCGCCGATCATAATCACAGAACCGAGACCCTCTTTCTTACACGGTAGCGTCAATCCCGACTTGAAGATAAAGCCCGCCGTACCGCAGAAACCAGCGACCTTTTCCGTGAAGGCGAGCCTAAACGATGGTCCATTCGCAGCGAGAAAAATACCCAACGGCGATTACGTATTACCGCCTCCCTCAGTCCAAACCGTCGCTAGTAAATCCGCTCAAAATCTAAGTAAGTCTAACGATTAGTCTGAAACGTCTGAAATACAATTTAAAAAAAAAAATATTGCTTGAATTATTTGTTATTTTAATAATTTAAATGTTTATCATATTTTATTCAACTTAAAATGAAGATGAAAATCATCGAAAGATTACTTTTAATTATTGCATCACTTATTATTCTATCGAAATTTTTTAAAGTCCCGAATCGTTTATGTCTGACATAGGTTTTAATATTTAAGAATGGAGAAGAAATTATATATCAAATTTTATGTTGGTTAGAATTAATTGGTTTAAAAAAGAAATTTACAGCCATATAAATATTCTACAATGAAAATAACTTAAACAAATTTTTTTTTACGTTTTAGCTGCGTCTTTTATTCTTTAGCTTTTTGAAAAAGTTTTCTTACGCAGAAGTTCCCTTAACATCATTATACGATGCGTCCTACTATCTCTTTCTAGGTATGCAGGATATGAGCTCTCGATGTTCAACGAAGAAGAACGTTACGAACGAAATTTTATCGGAACCTGATCAAGTCCCACCAACCATTACAGCTCAAATCTCAGAATCTGGATATCAAGCAAAAAATCCGTTGAAGTTCTCTCTCTCGCCGTTGTTTACTTCCGTAACCACACCGCCAGTTTCGAGAAATTATCCGATGAGTAACGAAGAAATGGAAGAGAATATTATACTAGATGATGAATTTCCGGAAATTACTCCAGTTTCTGTCTCTACAATGGAGCTCATACGTTCACCGAACAAGAGAAGAATCGCTCCGCGACCGCCGGAATCCATGGAGGATCTCATGCCAGTCTCCTCTCTGTTTGCCAGGAATCCGGGAGCGAATCTGAAGTCTGATTCCCCAGTCGTTCGTGAAAAAGAGAAGCGAGAAAGATCGTCCTCTTGCAGTCCGAAGTTTCGCAAAGCGGTCTGCGATCTACCGGACCCGACGAACGAGAGTGCCAAACAGCCGATCGAGTCCGTGCCTAGGAGAACGATATCTCTGTCACAAGACAGCTTGACAACGGAGAAGGATGTGCGGGAGGAAAAGAAGAGAGGTAGAAACCGAAAAGGTTTTTCTCTCAAGAGGTTCTTGAGAATGGGCACGAGGAAGGACATGGATGTGATTACCGGGCAAACGTCGGGCGCGAGGACCGACGAAATACCGTCGACGCCGCAACCGAAACCGCGATTAGAAATAATCCATCCGTTGGAGTTGGACGGTGCCGCGGTCGAGGTAGTGGGAAACGATAGGATCATTGCTAGAATGAACGAGGACCAAACGGATTCCTGTGGTGCTAAAAACGATGGCTCGAGGATGGTGCGGTTGCCTCCATCAATTGCAGGTAAGTACGAATTATTTGCGATAAAATATTAAATATACGAAAAGAATTTGCTGCAGTATCTAAAAATTTAGGTAGATACAGACCTGAAAATAATTTTTGTTAAAAAAATAATTTCTCTATTTAGAATAAGAATCTTATTTTAGACCGCATATGTGAAAACACAATCAATACTAGAAATTAAAATGCCTACAATGGTCGAAGCTGAATTTTTAATGCTTAAATAATTCAATCTGAATTACTATATATATTGTATATGTATTTGCATATATACCATATTCGTAGTCATTCGAACTGCGCGTCGAGAATTGGTTTTCCGGACTTATATACGGAATTAAACTACTGTATAATAATAACACGAATTAAATTAAATTGACAAGCAATTTTTAATAATTTGATGCTCAATCAGGCATCATATTAGAAATATGTTATAAATGTGCTAAAAAAACTGTAAATAAATTGATTGTGAAAAATCAGGGTTGGGTAAGTTAATTTTTTTAAAATTAAGTTAAGTTAAAGTTAACAGCCTTGAAAATTTATCTTAATTAAAATACAAGTTAATCCATAATGAAATTAATTGAATTAAAAGTTAAGTTAATAAAAAAAGTAGTTTACGAAAAATTGACATTTTAAATTAAATTTTAAATTCTGTCTGTGTAAAAAAATATATATACATACATATATGGTACTTTACAGATGCATTCAGTACTGCAGCCGCTCACTAAGCAATTAAGTAGCAATTTAATGTGATTGGTTGGATCTAAAGGTATAAGAATTAATCAAATAATCACATTTGACCGCTATTTAGTCGCTCAGTGAGCAATTGTAGTACTGAATGCACCCAATATATATGTATACAGTATTATACAAGCAACCTCGCCACAGAGGAAAAGAAACATTACGTTTTTATTATAGCGAGACCTGGCAAACCACCCCCGCCGCCAAGGAATCAATCCCTCGAGGATTGGTCGAGATTGGATTCGGCGGACAAACCAGTCAGACCACCGCCACCTCGTGCGGAGATCAAATTGAACGTCGCTTCCAGAAACGACAAGACGTCGAAAGCCACTTGGAGGCCGTCGACGACCTCGGATTCAATTTACGCGAATCTGGGTAAGTTCAGGCCAATACAGTGTAACTGAGTTAATCGTCGCGACCATTCTCGATGTTAACAGCCATACTCACACGAATCCTCGCGCCAACCGCTTTTTAAAACGGGAGAGACGTCGCTTCGCTTGCGTGGGTACAGCGATTGAGCCACGTGGTGATGTTTAACTTGCATCCTCGGGGAGAATAGACGATTTTTCACTTAACGAACTGCACGCGATTAAATTCTGCGCGTTGGCCGGATTATACTCGGAATTTTGAAACTGAGATATAATTTAGACAAATTCAAATTTCGATGATTATTCCCGATGATGGAAAAACGCGACATTTTCTATAAGATACAAATCATAAGCAAGGATTTGTAAGTCCTAAAGAAATTAAAATTATTCTTAGAAAAAGTCACAATATTCTGTGATACGTATTATATTGATAATAATGTTTCGTAATATTTACTGAAAGAGTGAAGTGTATTCCTATTCTTTCGGACAAGACTCGGCTTTTAAGCTCCGGTATCGTTTCACGTAAATGTAATATTAAGCAATATTAATTGAAGGCTTATAGCTTTTTTTTATTGTTGAGACACGACTGCTTTTGCAATGCAAGTTTCCGCGATAAGATAACAATATAAAGTTTGAGAATGGCTGGTTAAATAAAATGTTATTTGTGCTATTTGTTGTATTCGTCGACGAAATGCTTTTTATAAGAGTGTAAAAGACAAGAACTGTAATATCGAACATTTGTATCTGATGAATAAACGTATATTGTTTAAAAAGTAATTTATAGAGTCTTGTTCTTTTCAATCATTCGGCTCTCTTGGTCTATTCTTTCTCTTCGATCGCGTCGTCTCACATATGCCGTACGGTACATAATCCCCGATGCTGTGGCTTGTTCGTTGCACCTCCGCATCTTTCTGTCTCCTCCTTTTCTCATTAACGCGAACAACGGCGACGTCCATCGCGCCGACATAATCGCGACTACTCAACCGTAAACGGCGCGCATATCTGCGTTCACGTCTCTCTCCGTTTTCTTCTTCTTTTTCTTTTTTTTTTCCTCTTTTTGCAGTGGTTACGTAACGGTGCGTACCACAAGCAACGTTAGTCGAGAACTCCTCTAACCGACACTGGGTGCAACTAACGCCGCACGCATTGCATGCGCTGTGATCGACATCTTGTAAGGAGTCTTGTAAATTCAATTAAAAGCTATACTTAATGTTACGTTTGTAAAGTCGAAGATCCCCTCCCGCAAAAGGATAAAAGATGCCTTATGTGCTATGTTATACGTCGATCCCAATGCCCGTTTTTGCTTGTAACGTGATAGACGTTGCTCGAAGGCTTCGTCGGCGGAAAGATGTATCCTCGCATGGTCCACGTTAGCCATCAACGCTTGAGTGCTCGTAAAATCGGGTTTAGATCAGAGACTCTATGACAAGAATCCATAGTCCGTTCTTAATCTCAAGACAATCTTAAGTAATATCTTAAGATGTTAATACGGCTTTCTGATTGGTTCATAACATCTCAAACACTAGCTTAAGACCGTCTTAAATCTTGAGCAACGTCTATGGATTCCGCCTTATATTAGGGTGGTATTCATAGTCCGTTCTTATTTTAAGATTGTCTTAAGTAATGTCTTAAGACGCTAATACGGCCCTCTGATTGGTTCGTGACTTTTTAAAACTGTACTTAAGACGATCTTGAATATAAGATCTGACTATGGCCGGTATTCATAGTCGGTTCTTATTTCAAGACCGTCTTAAGTAATGTCTTAAGACGCTAATGCGGCTCTCTGATTGGTTCATGATACCTCAAGGCTGAATTTAAGACAGTCTTAAATTTAAGATCTGACTATGAATATCGGCCTTAGAGAGATTACTTGGACATTAAAAAGAATAGTTCTCATGTACCAGTAGCGATTAATCTACATACGTGGAGCCATGAGTGAACTAACGTCCATCGTATCGCTACGTCAAATGTGACTCTGCGTTGCGGATGTTCCTCCAGTAGTGTATCCCAGTAGTGTGTTAGGCGAACTATCTAAGCCCGGATAGCTAGCCCGTTTCGTTGACATGCCTTGTGTCTTGTGATACTAACCCGTGGCGCTTGACGATGGCGGATCGTGCCTGCAGCAGCGGAGGATGTTACAGGTGAGGTACGCAGTGCTCTGACACCCTCGAAACCCCAAAGAACTGCCAGTATGAGAGATCGAGCAGTTTCCCAACCCGTCACGAAAAGGTCGCTGGGTACTGAAGATCAGCAGTACCGGAATTACGACAGGCTCACCGCTGCACGACCCACTTCCGAGTCGCCGGTAAGAGAGGCTTTTTCTACAAATCGGTCTGTCTAAAGTCAGCTCCAGACGACGTACACGCAAACATTGATTGTGAATCGATTACTATTGTTAAACTGCAGCATGAAAATGTTAATATGAACAATATTCACACGCTACAAGGAGTATTCTTTATATATAGGCGATGTTCATAGATCTCGGGAAAAGTAAACAATGAATAGAAGATAATTGCTTTGTAGTTGTTGCTGCAATAGTTTCCTGTACATATTTTTATTGTCAAACGGAAATAGGAAAAAGCACGCTAAAGAAAAAATGTGATAATATCTTTAAAGGAAAAAAAAAACAGATCGAAGTAAACTTTATTTTTAGAATTTATGTATAAAATTGGTAACATCAACGTCACATTTTTTTGTCAAAAATATCTGCGTTATCTTTTCTTTCATTGATTACAATAGAAAAAGATACAAGAGAATAATAGTACAACAGCACAACAATAATTCTCTAAAAATTCAAGAGAAAGAAATAGCAAGAAAATTTACATATATCCGATAAAATATACGAGAGTCGCCGTATGTGCTATGTCATTTGGAACCACCTCAATAGTGATTTGATAGTACAGCGATTACTTGCATTTCAATAGACATCCAATGACAGTCACATGTACGAGTGCCTCTCGAGTTCGCCCGAGTGCGATTCGAATCTTGAGTTGCGGCACGGAAGCGGAAATGGTTTCCGCGCCGCATGCAAAAGGAAGTCCGACAGCAGTGCAATAATCGGAGGGTCAAAGGCTCATCATCAACCCTCGTTCGTGAGGTCGATCTCGTTACCGTATTGCGACAGCGAGACGGAGAGCGAACTTTACGCGCCGTATACCTTCTACACTGGTGACGAGGTACGCTTTCAGAGTTCATGTTTTTTCATTTTGTTCCCATTAAACGCGTATACCTTTTTAATCGAACGCACGTGAACTCCAGGGCGCCGAGGAGGACCAAGATTGGAAGAACGCGGATGATGAGCTGAGGATGGGCCGCTTGAGGCAACGCCGGGGGCGCACTATCGTTCATCGAAGCCTCGAGGATAATTACGGCGCGGTAGTTGTGGCGAATCACGAAGCGCTCGCCCAATTTCTTGAACAGGTACGTTAGCTCTATATTATAATTATTTACCGTTGTATGTTCTTCTTTGCCTGAAACACATACAAACGAGTTCCTTATCGATCTCTTGTGCACAGATTTTGTTATCCTCAATTTGTAGAAGTAGCTTCATGTCTACAGACTTTACCATAGACTCAAGAAGATAATTAATTTCTGAAGGAAGTTACATGGAATATTTTAATTTTAAAATAATTCCTTATCTATTTGTTATGTAGCAATAAAATAATAAAAAGTGATTTTTTTTTTCTGACTACGTCTTTTCAGGAAAATCAAACTGTCCAGTTTCCTCCAAGTCTGCGTGCCCTCAAGAATGCGAATCCCCGATTGAAGCATTTTAATGTCGATACTTTGTCATCGGTCTCCATTGGTAGAAGAATATTTTGTCCTGCTACGTGGAATGATCAAAATGTCACTCTTTGCATAGCATTTGATTTAGCTATGCCTATGCCACAAAAGGATTTTTATTTAATGCCTATAATAGAATTTGTAGATAAGGTGCCTAAGGAGATAATTGAAAAGGTTCAGCCTTCTAGGAACGAGGATGTCGAAGGTAGGTAACACATGCTGAAATTTCACGATAAAAAAACATTAAAAAATATATAAATTATTATATATCTAACAATAATTCTCTTGTTTTAGCTACAATTTCAATTCTTCCGTGTCTGAATGTCACTACTATACAATCATTTGGAGCGATGTCGAAGGACATAAACGGCGAATGCGCGAGCAGAGAAGCGTCATTCGTCTTTCTTCAACTGGTCAACGCTCTGAAGAGTCTTCAAGCACGCGGGATCGAGGATGCCAGCAAATCTCTAAGCGACATCGTACTTTGCAGAGAGGATGTTTATTATCGACTGTACCTTCTACAAGGGTTAGTATTTTCTCGCGTAACGACAACTTGACGCAATATAATAATATAATCTCCACGATCCCGTTATTCAATGTTTAACTTCCGTTTTGCAGGAGGTTAAACATAGACCCGAGCGACGAGTCTAGCGAGGAACGGGTCTCTTTGTGCGAATGCGCTCTAATAGCACTGCAGCAGTTGCATCTGACGGACGAACTACCTCTCATGCAAGATTTACTGATACGTGAGAAAGCGGTTACACTCTCGCAGGTGAAAATTTATTTCTATTTGATTCTAATTCGCGGGATGCACGTGCAAATATTTCCAATTTAACTATAAATTTATTTTACCCCTTGCCTACTTATTTCTTTTTTAATTATTAAATTTGCTTTTTTAAACCGAAAATTGTTGATAGCAATGCTTTGTATTTCATGCATTTACAGTTGTTATTATATGTCTCATTTTTGTACTTATTAAATTTATTAGTTGCCAGCACAATCTGCATTCTTCGGATAAAATTACTGTTTAGTTCTTTTGACAATTAGGTGAAATCCGTGTTGGAATTCTCATTGTGGGGCCCGGCCGATGTGCCACTTGGTGGTCCACGGGAAAGAGAAGTGGCGCTTCAGAGATGGCTCGACCTCGAACGGGCGAACGTACTTCACGCTCTCATCAAGACGAAGGCAGCGCTAACCGTTATAGACGAATATCAATTATTATTCTTGATACGAACTACTGCTAAAATTATGAGCGAGGCATCCGTGCTTCTCGATGAGCAGCGTAAGCGCTTGACTCAAAGATACTGATGTGTTCTGCATCGTACATGACGATTTGTACAAATACTAAATATCTGGCGAGAAAAACTAATATTTACCGATAAGCAGAAAAAAGATATCCAAATGCAAAGATAATTTATAACCAGTGTGCAATACAATAACATAACATAGCTTTCCCTTCATTTTTTAATTAATTAATTACAATTAATTTATGTTCCTCGATATTGACGGTTTTTTAAATGGCCGTTACGTAAGAACAATGTATAATTAACTTATACTAACGTGAGATTGAATCGTACGTTTGCTGGTGAGTATATATTTTTGCATATGCAGGATATATTGATATACGTATAAATATCTTGGAACAGCTCAATGTTTGCTTAATGTAATGTAATGTAATGTCTGATGGTAAGATAAAGATATTAGGAATGTGCCAATGCTCAATCAAAATGTGATTTTGCGTGTACAGTGTGCGTTTCCATGAATCCGTTACAAATCCGGAAGTTTAGAGATAGCTGCTTCATGTCGTCTTTAGCAATGTGCGATAGATATTTATAAATATTTATATAGATATTTTACACACATATATTTGTAGAAATAAATGAATAATCACAAGGTGTCTACAAATTTTATATTTCAGAAAATCTACGATCGTAAAAGTAAGCGCAATATATATGCCGTATTATTCGGTATTACATGTTTGAAGAATGAGATGACTAATACTAAATCTATAATTCTAATCTAAAATTCTAAAGAGATTCTCTTTTAATATTTTTTTTATGGACTAGTACAAAACGAATTCTGAGAAATCGCATTTCTCAGATCCTTACAAAATTATTATTTTCATTTAAAAAAAATAGTTTCACATTTGTTACACTCATTGCGTTACGTTTTCTCTGGATTGCCGTTTTCGGGGACTTCACCCAATTCAATGTTTGCGCAAACATCGGATACAACTTTTTCTTCATTGTTTACTTGGATTTCCGGTATGATAACACTTTTCTCATTTGATGGTAAGTCCCAAGAACATCCGACCACGTTTGTCAATCTGCTTATGAGAATTATTTATTATGCGTAATTCAGTAACATATAAACATATTTGATATTTTTAATTATGCAATGTATTTATTAGAAGCTTGCAAATTTTATTTTTGAAATTAGTTGTTATTATCATACCTTTTGTTAGAAGATGTATCGTTTAATATCAAATCATCCTGTTCTTCAACTCGTTGCTGATTGTCGTAATTGGACAATACTTTATCCTCTTGACGTGAATATTCTTCGGTGTCGTTTATCAAGTGTTTATTTTCAACTGTACCTACCACTGTATTCACGTTCCCAATTGTGATCTGTATATTTTCTTTTTGAACTGTTTCGGAATTTTGAGATATTTTAATGTGTGGCAACGCTGGAAGAATCTTTTTCCACTTCGATAGCGGAGTCTCGGCTACGGTATGCCTCTTCTCTGCTATTTTGAACAATTTCCGACGTTCTTCTGTACGCTCATGTCGTAGTTGCATCTAGAACAACACATTTATAAATGTAAGATTAATAATAATAATAGTAAATATTAAAAATAACAATTAAATATAAAATATTAAACATCATATAATTTGATGAAGCTCTATGTACCGCATATTCCTTTATATATCGTGTGTTACCTTTAGATCGTTATTCACTTCTCGTAAAGATCCAGCGAGAGATGCCATGTAATAAATAATCAACGTCATAAGAACAATCAATGGTATTACTATACCAGGCGATGCAACGTAATCAAGAACTCTAAATCAGAATAAAGTTTTCAATAGATTATATTTGAGATGCATAATTATTTTGACTGTAATCAACAAAAGATAATCTAAATTTCAAATAAATTTGCATCGTAAAAGCAATCAAACGCTATATAAAAAGAACGTACCGTTGGATTATCTTTGGGAGCGAGTTTATCAAACTTTGCGTCGCTAAATTATAAATCTTTGGATAACCAGAAAATGGACCACAATACCACGAAGGTTCGACCCAGACTATAGCGTAACCGACCGGCAACACGCACAAAAATAACATAGTCAATAACAGCGCAAAGTAGAAATTGTTAGACCTGTAATGTATAAAAATAATTGCTGTGAATAATTGTGGGTAAATATTATAGATAAGTGTACATATAAAACTAAAGAAACGATTTAAATACGATGTCATAAACGCGCACTTTTATTATTTAATTTTGTTTGATGAAAACTAGAAAAGTGTAACATAGTTTTCACAAATAATGCATTTTAACCTGGATGCTCTGAAGACTACTTCGTGAGGTACGTTGCACGTCAAAACTGCCCAAGAACGTAAATACATTAGAACACCAAGCTTGAAGAGATTCAGTGCCGTTAAACCAGGACTGAAGAACATTCCCATCCAAACCATGCCTTGATTGTTGACTAAATGGAGAATGTTTTCAGCTATTTTGAAGTCACCGTATTGCGGAAATTGTTTCTCTAAATCCCAGCACCAGAAGTTGTTCATAAAACGTACGAAAACGGCGCGGAAAAAATCCATGCTGAGAGTGGCTAATATAGTGAGTATCTGATATAAATCATATTAAAAAATACATATAATAAGCAATGTTTATTGATCCAACTTTTGTAAAATTTGTTTTATATACTTACCAAATCCATGACAGTGAGCTTAGCAAGTTCTTGCCCGAACATAGTTTCCCAGCACGATCGACGCAGTTTTCTGCGCGTCGTCAGATTTAGCTGTTCTAATGATATATCTGAAAATAAATTTATCTATTGTCAAAAATTGAAGAAAAATAACAAATACAGATTTGATTTAAAAAAAAAAAAAATATTTTTTTTACCTAAATTCTTTGGTAGTGTAATATTGCAAATTTTTTCAAAGCATAATTTTTTGACCGCATAATTGTCTTTTGGGAAGGGAATCACATGTTTATTCGATTGCAAAGTAGAAAAGTGACTTTCCGGAATATGCGTTGTAATTGTTGTATTTGCTACTGTAGATGTAACGTTAAATTTTTTAACAGATGACGTCTTACTGTTTGAAGTTGACGGAGTAGTTCCTTCGGTAAAATCATCAAAATCAATAGTTTTCGATGAATCTGTGATGGTATACAATCTATTATTCGTTGTAAATTTAACATCAATTATTATGATTATTAATTAATTATTTAAGATAACTTAAAACAGTTTCAGAGTGCAATGTGTAGGTATATTTCTAATATTTAAAAAAATTGTTCTTTCAAATGATTACAAGTCAATCAATATATATATATATATATAGTCGCTAAACATAAACTAACAATGTAATTGTTATGTACAACATGTGTTATATTATACTTATATTGTGAACGTGGCAAATTGTAATATTGATGTAATATTATCATTAGTTTGTGTTTAGCTATAATTTAAATCCGAGTAATTATTAATTAGGTAGAAAGACACAGCAAGTACAATACCTTCCATTACGTTTGATTCGAGTGTTGTTGACGCTGTAGTTTCGCTTTCGGACAAAGTAGAACTTGTATAGAAATGTTCAGCAATTGTCGAATCAGTCAGAAAATTGGAAATTACTGTCGGGCTTGCGTTATAATGTATTTCGTTATTATCCACACTCTCGGTATATTGTTTCTCATAATAAGATGTGATAGAAGACTCGTCGCCACTATCCGTATCCAAAGTTGTAGAGCGGTAATTATCATAATCTGGATAATCTTTATAATCATACGTATCATTGAAGTCCTTATATAAAGTATCGTTGTCCAACAAAGGATTAAGAAAGAAAGTCTCTTGCCTGATGGATGGTAGCGCTGAATGAAAACAATTTGACCGTGTCGATCAAATTTTCGTCAGAAAATCGTGAAATTGTCTTTTATATCATTGGATGAAGGAACAAAATATAATTCATAAAACACATTTGTGCTATTTCTTGAATCGGTATGTCTGTTAGTTCATTTGTCATGAAAGCAAGTTCTTACTTTATAAATCATCTTCCACGATTGCTTTGAAATTTGATGAAGAAAGAAGAAAAGTAATTAAGAAAATTGTATCTTATTTATTATAGTTACTTTAAATATTTCTTAAAATTTGCAATAAATTGAAATAGCACATATGCCTGTCGGAAGTATAAAAAAAAAATATATATTGATTTAAATAGATCATACTTGAATCCGATATTTCCTTTTTAACACGAGTATGGGTGATATTGCTTAATAAAACAAGACTTAAAGATGCTAACGTTGCGATCTGTTGCGTACGCGTCAGCTCGTTGTCGCATGGCATTGGTTTATATATGCACTTGTTTATCGGTTTGAGATTGTAAAGATCATGTTTCTGTAAAGAAAGTACATCCACGCATTCAGAAAACAATGAATCTAAGGCCTGACTGCACCAATGTTACTTTGACTTTAAGCAAGGCTTAAAACTCTCTCTATCTCTGTCTCTCTTTCGCTTTAAAACGAGACGCAGAGAGTTTTAAGTCTTGCTTAAGGGGATGCTGGAGTGACCAAATTATCACATTACAGTCGTATAAAAATCTTCGAATTGATTGACATTAAAATCAATCCCCTTAAAATCAAAGTAACGTTGGTGCAACCAAGTCTAAATATATAAAGTATACGGATAATATCGTGAATAATGTTGCGTATTCTTCATTGTGCTATTCTAATTCACGTATGCTAACGGATTATATACGTACCATAGAGCTTATCTTATGGAATAGTGCGAATATTAGCGAGTAAAGATTCAGCAGATTTAAAACCATTATCCTGAAACGAAAGGATAGTCAAATATATCCCTTTTATATTCGGTGCATGGTGAGATAATTCTATCGCGATTAATAAAATAGCTCTTTACCGCGCTAGTTGTATTCGGAGCTGTTTCCTTGGATGATAGCTTTCAAGGAAGCCAAGGATCTCGAAGAATATTGGGAAAAGGTATGTAATGAGAGACATCACAATCGTGATTTCGTTTTGTCGCCACCAGTTTCGCGACTCTACGATGCTCCGTTTAACGACCTTGATCACAGCGTATGCCGACAGTGCAAGTAACGACAGTACTGCTACGTTCACAAATATTCTCATTGAAATGATTCTCCAACTGCGAAACACAGTTGAATATATTATGTACACTTTAATGTAGGTATTTAAAAAAATAATATAAAAAGAACTACAACTGTAAAAAGAAGAACGTTTTATTTTTGTCTCAATTTTTTAAACACTTAAAGACGTTTAAAGGTTCATATATAAAAAGCTGGCATTTTACTCCCATTCCATCAATTTTCATATATATAAGTGAAGTCACGCTCAAAGTTCGATATTGTTCAACTAATAGCGAACATCGCTAAAATACATGACGTGTCATGTTTATGGAATTGTGTGTCTTCCAAGATTACTTTTGGGAGCGAAGCAAAGGAAAAATTATTGCTGAATAAATTCGCTGCGATTTTTGGAAATGGGTGCTATCCAGTATTTTTTCTTTTTTAATAATTGTATATTAGCAATTGCAACGGCTATGCGTCGCCTCCGAATCTCTGCTGCAGCTGTAGTTGCTACTATATGTGGGTATATTCTTTTACATACTCGATGTATTCTCATTTTCGTAATCCATTTTTATTAAAATGAATTAAAAGTTAGCGAAAATAAATGAGTGTATTCGTTAACTTAAAACCAGCGAAGATACGCTCCATAAAAAAAAGAGCGAACAGCTTTTGAATGCTGCTTTGATTGTAGTGAAATGGGGGGTAAAAAGCCAGCTTCCTTCGCTGTATGAAATTGCATCTTTAAACTTTTTCAATAAACAAAATACTATGTGTTTTGTCTATTGAAAAAGTTTAAAACTAAAACATCTTTAAGTGTTTAAAAAATAGAGATAAGAATAAAACATTTTAATACCTTAAAAATAAACATTTTTTTTTCAATGTATGTATTCCTTAATCACAATCTTTTCTAGAAAAGTAGAAGGATACATCAAGAACATCAAACTTTCCGATCAGAGCAAGCAGTACATATATAGGAATATGTAAAACCAAAAATCTCAAGAAGAACAGTTGTGGCTACAAAATGTTCATCTATAATGTTAAAATATATGAGTACAGAACTCACTTTCTCTTGTCCTTTTGCTTCTCTGCTTCTTCCAGTAAGGCCTCTTTGAAGCCCACCATAATGCTGGCTGTACGATTGTGCGCGGTTTCCGGATTACCAATCATGAAGTCCCATCCCGTGAAGAGTTTCCACGAAAAGACATATTCGTCTTCCTTTTCGATCAGTTTACTCAAACGCGAGTTCTCCGCCATTCTGAAACAAGATATTCACGTGCTTGCCTCGTCACTTTTTAATATATCATGGGAATAATTGCGGAAGTAACGAGAGATAATTTTATAAATATATAATTCTATTTAAAATGGACGCTCGCAGCAAATCTTTCTTCAAGAAATAGTATAAAGTATCAATATATAAATACTAGAAATTAAAAATTCGACCTATGACGGTCGAAGCTGGATCTTTTAATGCTTAAATAATTCAATCTTGAATTACTAAATATACTATATATGTACTTACATATATAGTGCCTAATTGAACTAACTTTATCTAAAGATGTTGAAAAAATGCGACTGTCAATTAAAAGTAAAAGACGCTATGATATTCAACAACACGAAGAGAGCATAGCCGGTACTTGCGCAGAATTGCGACGAAGCTGTATATGTACACGACCAGATTGGTGACGAAGTACGCCAGTGGTAATCTGTAATTGCTGTTCGAGTCCTGATTGGTGTACCATCCGTAGAAAAATGGGGAATATTTTAGCACACCCTCGAATTCCCACAAAGTTAACAAATCCTTCGACTTGATGGTCTCTTCCTTCAACATGATCTTTCTCTCGCCGGCAAGAGTCGCGTTTGCGGTCAATACCTGGCGAAAAATTAAAAAAAGTTAAGTATCTTGTCAATACAGCTACTGATAAACTGTCCTGAAAGTAAAAATGTCATTTTTACTAACTAGAATTATCTTACTTCAGGTATCGCAACGAACGCCGTAAGAGTTACTGCGATGACAAGGTTGATCCAGAAGAGCCAACGGAGAAAAATGAAGTAGGATGCAACGGCGGAACCGAAATGGGATTCTATTTCCATGATACGGACCTCCCAAGGTATGAGCCACGTTTGCAGATTGACCAGCTCACGTCGGAAATACTGCCACTTCTAAGCAAATGAAAAACAATAATTACGATCCTTGCTGCTATCAATATGTTACTTAAATAATACGTTACTTAAAATTTTATAATTTTTATAATTTTTACGATAACATAATCGCTACCTTAGTCATGAAAAGCGATATGCGCGCTATGATGTCTTTAGTGTTGCGACTTTGAGCGAGTCTTTCCTGCAGAGCGCCTTCGTGTTGTCTGATATAAGATTTAGCTTGCCGTATGAGTTTGATCTTTCGTCGGAGAGGCCAAGGTTGTTGCTTTATAGCACTTACAACTTCTTTGTGTACACTGAGATTCTCAAAGATCTGCTCCTGATTACTGCTTTCTTCCATCGTAATTATCGTGCTATCATTATAATCCAAGACTTCAATTAACGATTAACTTAAACGTTGTGCTAGTCAGTGTAGCAATTCAGTGATTGAGATAGAATTCCGATAAGAGGTTGGTTAAAAAGAATATTATAATGAAGTAATAATAAAATAGATAAATCTTCTAATGCCATCATTTGGAATATATCTTTTTATACAACTTTGATAAGAGTAACTTCTTGTTATTAATTATTATTATTATTACTATTATTATTATAATATATGGTTTCTTTTTTATATTCATCTTTTTAGTGTAAAATATATAAACTTCAAAATTATATAAAGAAACTAAGTACTTTAGATGGTAATGTACGTAGTATATTAAACAATTAATTTAATTCCAACTCGCAATTTCCACGATAAAGTAAAGTAAACATCACAAATAATGGACTTGATCCACTCTAGCTCTTTGAAAGTTGCAAATACTAACTCTCCCGAACTCGTGGTGTAAACCGAGGATCGACGGCGCGCGACGCCGTCGACGTTGTCGACGCCGAACGGCGATGACGGACGTCGCTTCCGCCGACTTTGCCGTCGTGTCGAATTTCGCTGTTGCATAATCGCGCAAACTGACGCCGAGTAATCATCCTCGTTGTCATTTTCCTTGCCGCTCGCGGTTGACTTCTTCATTGGGGCTGGTGAGGTTCCGCTCGGACTCGCTAGCTTGGATATCGCTTCTCGGATCATCGAAAATTGCCATAAGTTAAACGCGAAATAGACTCAAAGAAATTTGACGGAGTTCTCGACCCTCAGTCGCATGTCACTCAAAGGCTATTGATATGCTTTGACGTTTCTTCGTTAAGAGAAAATTATCTTCACTAACCGGCGATAGAGATGCGCTGCGTGTCGTTGTGAAATCTCGTGTTCATGCGTTCGTTTTGAGACCTTCGATCTTCCTCAACAAGATCCTCGTTCTGCTGACATTCAACAATACCAAACGTAACCGACTGTCGACTGACCGACGGTTGCGACTTCGACGGGGATGACGACGGACCCACCTACGTACGAACGGCAAAAGATACCAATTACTGTCTTCGAAAACGATCATAGATTTCCCTGAGTCACGCGAGTAATGAAAAGCTCAGTGACCCAGAGAGATCGTTGAAACTCATTTACGTAAAAATCACTCCGAAAATCACTGCCGTTTGCGAGTGAATTCGGGAACTTCCTTCATTAATTATGGAATGAGAGAGATAAGAGGATTAAATAAATGGTTCAGTCAGCAAAATGTATTTAATCTGATTTTTTACAATCCTTCGTTTATAACGAAGATAAGAAAATATGATGCCTTTTTTAAATCCTGAATTTTATACATTTCAGATTTCATATGAGTCAAGGTTTTTTTTTATACGAGCAGAAATTTGTTGAAAAATATTACTAAACTTTAATTTCAAATGGATTCTATGCGATTACATCTCCTCTTTCATTGTCTCGGTTTCTTTTCGACACGACAGGACTTGAATCCTTTCATCCACGTGTCTGCAGATAATCGTTAATTCGAGGTCACACGCGACGCGACACACCCCAGGACATCCTACATCGATCAATAGGAATCAACGTGTCTGTGATAATTGTACCATTGTAAGTTTCATGACAAAAATCACGATTTTCTGTATAATTAAAACATGCATTTTATTTAAGATATTTTTATTTTATATTATTTGAGACATAAAGAGACATTAATTATCCAATTCCGATGTACAGTTTCAAAGATATTAGTTTTTCTTTCCATATGAACCAGTAATTTATTTTAATTTAAATCTTCGATAGCTAACACGTTTTTTATCTTCTCTAAAACAAATACTTTATTTTTTCATCAAATGACAATAATTGTTAAAACGAAAGCTCGTCTAGTCAAATCTAAATGTAAGTAGAACAATGCGCATGTTGTCTTGCAATTTTAGGCAATTGTTTATGTCGAAGGAAATATTCGCTATTTGCAAAAATGGCAAGAACCGAGAGAGTGTCGACTCACGTTAATAACCATCGTCGTACATTCTTCGTTCTTTGTACAACTCCACCCTTCTGCTTCGCAAGTAATCACTTTCCTCGAGGGGAATGATTACTATCGTTATACCGTGCTACACGCGATCCTACGAAAATCATTCCCATACTGCGCATCGTCCGACGTAATTTTCGTTAATGCTCATGAGCTTCGGCGATCGATTATAAATTAGTCTGTACTCTAATTTATAAAATTGTTTAAAAACGATGTGAGGGGGGAGGAAAAAAAATAATGATGATACGAGATGTCAGAAATAAAAGAACCAAGATACTATCGAAAGTATAAAAAGCTATTTTATTTTTATCTAATTTATTTCCGAATGTTATAATATCTGAACAACGACTATGTTCTTGCAATTCTAACTATGGATAATATCTTCGATACATTCTATCATTGTCGTTTATTTATATCTCTGTATCCTCTTTAAGATTTAGAAAAATTTAATAACGGTTCAAATATAAGTCGGCAGTTCTACTAAAATCAAAGGAAATAATACACAATTAAAAATATATATTGTCTAGTTTTATTTTTATGAAATAATCGCGAAAGGAAGAAAAGATATAAATGAAATTCTTAGTAAATTGGAATATACCTGCATAGCAAATGTCCGAGGTGTGGTTCTAAATCCAGAAAAGCGTAACGTTTTGTCTAGTCTCAGAATACCACGAATTCTAGTCTGGTCCATCGACTGAGTTGAGTCAACTTGCATATATACGCCACAAATGATAATATTTCCAATATTAATTATATTTTCCGAGAGATATTAATAGTACACGCAATATCTTCTGCATGTAAGAAAAATGCGTTAAATAACGTAAATGAGTATAGAAAAATTGAAAAAAAAATGCTGACAATAAGAATGCGTTTGATTGACACCACATCAATCAATATATACAAGGTACAGTAATTTACGCGCGACAAGATGATTAAGAGTGAAAAGAATCGATATTCGATTTAATATTCTTTGGAGATGATCTGATCCGTCACTTGTAACGATCTGCCGACATACTGTCTACTGAAACTTGAACAGCCATCATATTCGCAAAAATATGTTGTCATGCCATTAACGTATGCATGTTAAAAGCTGCCCTAACACGCATTCCCTTTTTTTCAGATTAGCACAAACGTTTTATCCGCTCACACGCAATACACAATTTGAATTATTTTAAGAATATTAGATCATATCACAAATGTAATTGTTCAGTACTACAAGCCAAGGGCGAAACCAAGGGCTGATGAAGGAGAAGGAAACAATTAATTATTAGAGTCCGACCGAAACTTTTGCCGAAACTGAATCAAAACACTCGGTTACATGTCAATTTCAACCGAAACTAAAGTTAAAAAATAGGAATCCTATAAAGGCCATATGTATTAGATATGTCCATATATATTATATATTTTTTCTTCATAAATATCATAATTTATTGAAACAATAATTAAACTTTGACCGAAATCGAAAACCGAAATTTCAATTGTGTGTCAATTTTGACCGAAGAATATAAGTACTTCTTCTTCATAAACATCATAATTTAATTATTGAAACAATAATTACACATATTAAAATTAATATTTATGAAGAAGAGTTCTGTATGGTTTCAATCGAAACTGACACGTAATGAGTGTTCGTTTTCAGTTTCGGTTGGATTCTATTTATATATAAGTAATTATATATAAGTAAAATTAAAAATCCCTTTAATAATACAATATTATTAACTGTGTTCTAATAGTTTTTTCTATGCAGGGTCTTAAATTAATTTAAAACTTTGCTCAAGTAAGCTAATTGTGTGATAGCGAATCTGCGATGCAAGGATAAGGATAGGAAGAATATAATTGCCGCAACTCTGTGATCACGCTTATCTTTATTTTTACATTACTTAAAAATATACCGAAAATAAACTCTCTTAAGACGATTGGTACTTTTGGCACAAGTTCGTCCGCTAAATGGCGACTTTTTATACATGGGAATACACTGTAAATGTCGCGATATGAATAAATGTACGAATTACGTATTACTTCGTCTCTTCGGACACGCGAGACGTGCGTGAGGTATATATCCACTAATTCGCCCGAATGCGACTACCGTTTCATTTTTTTACAAACATTCCACGGACGTAACTCGTAGGATACAAACGAATGTACAATCTGTTGAAAATCGCGATTCCACGTTCGTCATAGGAATATTATACTATATTATGATGATTTATTGACTCTGTACTGAGTGATCTGGAGTTCTAACAAATCTTTGTAAAAGATATTCTCAAAATTTTTATTTCTTATTGGCAACAAATTTTCACTTGACAATTCGTTTGATAATTTTTCTACACTCCAATTTAACGTATCGAAAAATCATATACTATACATCTTAGAAATCTTTAAATATGAAAGATTTGACTTTGAGCGATCGAGAAGAAAATGCAAACCCTGTCGTCCATTAAGTCAAACCACGCGTTACTTTTCTCGTGATTCGTGACTAATAAGATATATTTGGATATGTTTTCTTCAAATTCTAACGAAATGGTCGACTTTGTTTCTCGGTATTGAAGGTTACGCAGATTTGCATTATTGTAGGTTGGACATTGTCTCGTCATTTGGTGGTGTGGCGAGCCCAGGTTGTTCGCTGCATTTCGCTCATCAGGTCGTTGCGAGAGGGTAGTCGAGCACTCGTCGTGCGGGAAGGCGGCGGACCTGTAGATCGCAAGATGGTCGCCAAACCTCTTGGATTCTGCAAATTATTCTTATTGTCCTGCGTGCCATGAGCTATCGAACTTTGCTTCGTGCTCGTTTTCTTGACCATACTGTCCGTGCGTTTGCCTTGTGGTGGAGGATCCAGAATTATAGGAGGTATTTCGGAAGGATCGAAGCGTTCTTGTTTGACTTTAACGTCGGTCGATGGATGAGCCATGTTTTTATCGTTGGTGCATGGTAAAGGCTTTATGAAAGCGTTGTCCGAATTATCCATCCCATAGTTTTCGAGCTTGTGAGTCATGATCGGAGACGAGGAGAAACTGTTTGGTTGAGAGACTCGCAGAGACGCAGAATTTGGCGATAGCTGAGCTGAATTCTGAAAAGTTGCAAAGAAGACGCTTTTTAAAAATTAATGAAGCAGGATTTTAATTTGTAGCGTCAAGTATTACGTGAGATTTGTTTCTTTCTAGAAATAACATTGAATTTAAAATATTTGATGAAAAAATGAAGAAAATTTTATATACTAATTAGACAGATCGGATTTTTATGCAGATAATTTTTGCAGACATGTAGAAAATATGCAAATTTGCACAAATATATATAAATATGCACAATATGCACAAATAAATATGCATTTTTAGAATGCTTTTTTAGTAAGACAAATTTCTATGTTGATGTTACTTTACAATCTGCTTTCTAAAAAAATATGAAATTGCATAAGAATCCGATGTCTATTAATTATTCATTTGGATAGTATGAAAATCATCATAGTTTTTAATAGTTCGACGATGTTTACGATTTATTTATGGTAAAATTAAAACGCTTACATGTAAATTCAGCCTTGTGACAAGGAATACTCACCGTTGGTCCGCTGCACGGAGGTAGAAGTAGACTTGGGCCCATCGCGTACGGTGACGGTGTATTATAGGGCGATCTCTGGGGTTGAAACGGGCTTAGGTTGTGTAACCTCTCCAACAACTGCGTTTGGAACTGTAGTTGATCTGCGGCGGTGTTATTACTTTGGATTCCCATGGCGCCAAGACCACCGGAATACAGCGATTCAGACGGATATGTACAATAAGGAAAGGTCGGTGGATCCAATTCCCATGGCGAACTCTGGCCTCCGGTTCGTTGACACTATCCGAGAATACGCAGTTTGGGGAACAAGATCTTTGAAGCCCACGATATTCAAGAGATATAAAATTGTCCCTCGTCTTTTCTGTTTTATTATACGTTATATATAACTATATATATATATTATATAATTATATATATTTATTTTCATACAGGGATGATTCTTGATTATTTTTTAAGAGGTGAATCTAAAGTTGAGAACAGAGAACTATATCGATGTAGAGCATATAGATGATATTTTCTGAGTTACAATTAATTTCAAAAAATTTTCTTATTATACAGTACGCATGTTCATTTTTGAAATATTTTGAGTTCTAGATTTGATTTATGAAGCATTAATATGTATAATTAAGGACCATCCTGTATATATATTATAAAATCTTCATTTCTTAAAATCCGAATATTTAAATATATGCAAATTTGAACATAATTCATGTATAACATGTGAATTTAAATTAATATGTGTAGAAAATGCGAATTATCCAAAAAATTTTGTATATTAAAAATTCTTGAATTTATATATCTTTGTTCTCTTACCTCTTTCTATTTTTGGATATTTTGTTAGATATTTTGGAACTGAGCCATCTTTTGATGTCTGACTATGATCGTTTACACCGATAGATTTTAGTAATGAGTGATAATATTACCTAGCATTCGTTGGCAGCATGTACTCCAAAATCCCGTGCGAAGACCTGTTAGACAACACCGTCATACTGGTGCTTAATTTGTTATTAGATTAGTCATATCTTAGTATGAAATTCACTTTTCGCAATTAGATACCTCGATGCAAATGCACGTGCAAGTAATCAAGAGACAAGGTATATACGCAACGCACTGCGTAAAATCAAATCAATCGAGCAACGTACAAAACTCATTCGCCCCCCGATTATTTTTATCGATGTTAGTACAGATTTCGATCAGCGATCTTTCTGATTGTCGTTTTGTAATTTTTGCGCCGTGAAGGTCGAAGCGGAAATGCTCGCGCAAAAAATGCAAATAGTCGAAGCTACGGCTGTTTTCGCCGTCGACGTCTTATCGGCACCAAACGAAAACGCCTAAAACATAGTGCGTGCACCACTAAGTCATCAGGGTGTAAAAGAAACATTACACATTCGGAGGTACGCAAACACATTCGCCGGTATAAAATGTAATATAAGGGAGGAGGTGCAAAACCAAAAATGTGTATAAAACGTTTTATTATAAAGTTAAAAAAAAGAAATCGGTACAAAAGGCGTTAACGGTATTAAAACAGAGAAAAAAAGAAAAAAAGAAGTACAAGATGCATTCTGTTAAATATTAATCGAGATGCAATGCCGTTTCGGTCAGTCAGTGCTTCGATTCCAAACTCCACCGGAGCACTCGTGTCATGGAATTCGGTAGAGCGTTACCTGGCCAAGACCTGACAGGTCGGAAACCGCTGCATTTTGTTGCATGGATGCGGGCGTCGGAATTTGCGATTGCGAGGTGACATGACCACCGGAAACACGCTCCTGTTCCCTCAGGTGGCCAACCAGCGCACTTATATGTTCTAGCAATTCCTTATTCTGCACTAGAAGTTGGTGCGTCCTCGCCTGAAACGAGAAACAATCGTACTTATTATAGTAGAATCTCAACTATCAAAACTTTTCTGTATCAAAATAACCGATGAACGTTTCGTCAAGCACTTTCTTCGTATTTTTATGGAGAAAGTACACCAATAATATCAGCCGATAATACAATAAAATATGATAAAAAGATAGAAAAAATTAACAGCAATAAAACGTATAAATCATTTTACGTTTACTCTAAATTAGGTTCGCTTTAACAAAGACATTGTAATAAATTAGGTCTTGTACGGTTATAAATCGCTCATAAGCAAGTGTTGAAATATTTATGTGTTCTAGTAATTGATTCACTTATTTATACCTGAGCTTCGACACGCGCTGCCGTTTCCGCCGCCAGCTGATCTTGAAGAAGTCGCGCATGGGCAACGGCAGCTCTGGTTTGTTGACTCTGTTGCTCCAAACGTTCACGCAGAAGCTGTATTTCGTGCTTCAGGGCTGTTAATTCGCCTCCCACCAATAAACCTCCGCACTCGGAGGTCACCGTGCCCTATAAAAAGGAAACAAATAAATCGATACTCATAAATTGTGTACGTTATTATAAATAAATGTCGCAAGATACCGACAAAGGGAAAAGTGCAAGAACGAGTTCGTGCATAGGGCATTATGTGTTAGACATAAAAGAATTAAAATAAATTATTATTGCTCAGAATAAAAGAATTACTTCAAAATATATACGAATTGAATTGTCATGGAATTCACAAGAAAGTAAGATAAGCTGTTGCGAAATGGAGCGCAAAAACGTTGAGCGCAAAAACTTAAAGTTTACGAGTTGTACCAGTGACAGAACTTGGAAAGTGGTAAACAATACGTTACCGTAGCAAGAGTAAGATAACGAGCTATTTTATTTTAAGGCTTTGACTTCATCGTAGCTGCCAAAGCATTCCGCAAAGTATCTTTCACTTGCATGATACAAGTTCAGTTAATGACGATTTTATTTTAAAATAGCATGCGCCGATTCCATCCTATTTATACGTTTCTAATTGTCTCACCGACGGCGACTGTCTGATTGGTGAGGTAGAGGTTGTCGTCGCCGGTCCATCGTGTGATCGAAGTAGACAGGTAACGGACGTTTGCTCGGGTACCGAATCTTCAGTATCCCCCAATAACGATATGTCTGAAATACGAGAAGTGACAGACGTTACAAACGGAGGCGGAGATGAAAATAAAAGGATTGAAGAGGAAATTGTTCTTTTTTATTGTTTTTATATAATCTGATTTTGTTAAAATTACTTCTTGTCGTAAAATTAGAATAGAATAAATAGAATAGAATAAAATAAAATAGATAGAATAAATAGAATAGAATAAAATAAATAGAATAGAATAGAATAAAATCGAAAGATGAAAATACCAAAAATTGGTTATGCTGCAGTATCATTGACATTCACCTTTATGTACCGGCGTCGGAGAAGGCTGAGATTGTTCGTTAGGAATTTCGTCTTGGTCCTCGTAAACATCACCGTAATTTTCACCGTGATTCTCCCCGTCTTTCTCTCCCCGATCCTCCGTAGTGTTGTTTATGCTTAATTTATGGCACACTTCGAAAGCTTGCCCGACTGTTCTGACTACCCTCATTGCTTGACTCTAATTAAATCACATTCATCTTATTTTGTCGTCTAATCATCTCGCGCGCAATTTCACGAGAACGCAGAACATTTGATTATTATAATAAGAATATTATTTAATAAAAAAAAAACACGATTTTTAGAGCAATAAATAATATTGTAAAGATATATCAGCGAGCTTCCTATGTCGATCGTTTCTCGATAATTTCATTCAATCGTTTAAAAAAATATAGTTTTCTTCATGTTCAGTCAGAATAGAGATTTTACCTCGAGTTCATCGAGATCTTCGTTTTCCTCTTCGAAAGGATTTTCATCGAAGCTGAGGTCGATACTATTTTGCGCGTGTATCAGTCTCGGCCGCGTAGACGGTTTCCGTAGTTTGAAGAAGTTGAAAGTCTCCGGTTCCTTGAATGAAAGCTTTTTGCGTGGCCTGGGTGTTGTTTCAAAGCCTAGAGGACTGCTAGGACCAGGACTCGCTGGTGTTGATGGTTCGGACGAGGCCATTGCCGTGCCTCTTAAAGAATTTTTGAGCATAGCTTACGATTTCTTCTCGCATCCGTTTCGAATTTTCACATGTTCGCAGCTGAGGATGCTGTCATCCATCGCGCGATCATCTTGCAAGCTACATTTTTTTTATTTAGATAATTCGTCACTCCATGGCACAAAGGCGAATCGTTTACTCTGAGAGTTTCTTTGAACTTATTTCAGCCTGTCGAGGCCGTAAAGAACGTAAACACGTATAAAACTTTATACACCAAATGATCCGCGGCTAATGTGTATGAGAAATTAAACGTCAAGGATCTGTCTCCTTTATTTTTAAATCTGATATAAAAATCTAAAGATATATATATATATACAATATATATGCCCTATATAGATGTTTATATCATTTTATTTATCTTCTATATATACCATGTTTTATTGTCACATTTTAATCCTTAATGAAATAGAAGTCTATTTGAACACTGAAAAAAAGAAATGTTTAATTTTAAGATATTAATATGTTTTATTCTTGACTCCACTTTTTAAGCACTTAAAGATGTTTCTTTTTACAGTGAAATTAAATAGAATTTTATTTGTTCGCATATCTTGAAAGACATTAAATTCTCATTAATTTATTATTCTGAGATTATTTATACCTTCATATTCTTCCACAAGATATTATTCATCTCTAAACCAGATCTATCCTTAATGTTTCACTCTACTTAAATTGATCTAAATGATAATGTTTCAGAGAATTTTCGCGATTCAAAGAACGATGAAGTCCAAACATGCAATCTTTCTAATGTTTTCCTATCGGACGTAGGAAAACATATAAGGAAATAGGATTATATCCTATATGGATATAATTGTGCAAATATAATCTTTTCGTATAAAATAACATGACTGTCCATTAGGAGCGCGTAAACGTCGATATATGCGAAACGCGCGCGTATTCTACACGAATTATATTTAAGTAAACATTTGCAAACGTCTAAAATGCATTAACCCTGACATCGACCGTCTAAGTAGAATACCGCAATAGCGTTGCACCGACATCGACGATTCTTAGTAACTAAGTCGTAACCGCTGACGCGAAAATCGCAGAACTTCACGCTCCCGCTGGATTTCCGCGTGTTTGCTTTCATTAACAAAAAACGTGCTTCATCCGCGTGTCTTCTTCGCGTATTTATTTATTAATTTAACATCCGCGAGTGCAAATCCGCAATGTACCGCGGATTCGAAGAATCGATGTTGGCGTGCATAATAACTGTCTGCACAGACAGTTTTCAATTATAAATAGTCGTCGTGGATTCAATCTGGCAAATTCCCCGCTAAATTGTGCGTAATTTTGAAACTGTTGCTGGTTGCCATCCTGAGAATAGCCGCGTATTGTCTCGCGCTTGTCGATTCTTTTGACGCGTCGGATTACGCGACAATCGACTTCAGTTTAAAAAATTCCATTCTAGTCTTCAAATTGAAAAGGAAAAAAAAAATGAAATCTATAGACGAAAAACGATATTTGATGTAAATCACCACATATTTTTTATCTATTAAAATACTTAGACTATTATTAAAATGCATTTATAATATCTTTCTCCGTCGCTTCTTTATATAGATTAAAAAAAAAACAATGTTAAAGATTAAAAATGATGTAATTCCTAAATGTAAACTCTACATATTTCACTTTCGATTCTTTCTGAAAACAATCAGGTAGCAAACTGTAGTCATTTTGAATTATTGACGTCATGTAATCTATTTAAAATGTAACAGTGACGTTATCTTGTTTACCAATTAATGATGTCATATATTTATGATGTACTTACAACGTCATACTTATTGACGTCAGATAAATGACGACGTATTGGTAACGTTATTAGTGATAACGTCATTCATTTGCCGTTAATAATGACGTACTTTCGACGTTGGTTAATACGATGTTATGTGACTATAACAAATCCACGTCACTTTTACGATGCTAGGAAGTCAGATTCGTTAAGAATGACCAATTAATTACGTCAAATAGACGATACCTTGCTACCTGGGATGAATGCCATAGAAAATCAATAATCGGTAATAAGCGGATCATCCTTACAGAAATTCAACTTAATACTAGTCAATTTAACACTGAAACAGTGATTAATTACTTATTAAGTATTGAGTATTAAAAGCACTTGTTCTCAGTATTTAATAATTAATTAACCATTACCTTTCAGTATTAAATTTCTGTAAGGGCAGTGTATATACATAATTTGAGAGATTCATTGCGAGACATATTGTTGATCAGTCGTTTCGTGAAGAAGCTAACGCCGGTTATTTTTCATACAATTCTGCGGGAACAAACTCGCTTATAATGTACAAAAAGTAAGAAAAAAAAAACAAATCATGACAAAAAGTGGAGAAAAAACGCAATCACAAATCCTATAATGAAAACTATTAATTTTAAACTTTAACAACTTCATATGATATGATTTAAATTATGTCTTTTTAAATATCAGAGAATTCATCATCGATCAGTAATGTTCGAGCAACAAAACAAAAGACACATCTGCAGGCAATAATGTGTTCAATAGAAGTGCACGTTACATATCAAATTTTCGTGTAACGCTGTAAAGGCACGCACACGCGTACTGAGAAGTTACACCCTCTTCTTAACCGGGGAAGGTATGCAAACTCGTCAATTCGCGTCATTACGGGTTATCGTGTACCTCAGCACGCATCTCACCGTTCGATCGTCAAAATCACTGTACGCGCTCACCTCGTCGCTCACATTTTATTACGTCGCCGCGCGCGAATCTCTCACCGATACGCTGTCATGTTACGCGGGCGATCGCGCGCGTCTCGTAATCAAACAATCCTATTTCCACTCGCTCGCCACTCCGCGCATCTCTTAATTCGCGCCCGATCGTTCAATCACCAACGAGGTACGCGATGTTTAATCTCGCCGCTTGCGCAGAATCACATTTCCTCTGCGAGATCCATCAGCGGGAGGTCGTCGGCGCGTCGTTGCACCGGATTCGTTTCGTGCGTCGGATATATGGGGTAACGAGAGACGGAGAGAGAGGAGATAAGAGGAAAAGAGATGGAAGAGGGAAAAGAGGGAAATGCGGCCGTTCCGCGATTTGTGTACAAGTCCTCGCGAACGGGAACGCCTCGTCGGAGAGCCGAAGTTAACCGTGCGGCTTCCTACCGTGGTTTCTTGGCCAGCGCGGCGGCCCGCAGAGGCGAGCAAGCATCACGTCGCCCGCGTCGCGTCGGGGCTACACACGCTTCGCTGGATTTTTCCTCCGGTTTATTTATAAGCGCATTAATATTCTCGCTTTCGGCCCGCTCAATGGCACCTCCCTTTCTCTCTCTCTCTCTCTCTCTCTCTCTTTCTTCCATCATCCAAACTCGATCCTCGATTATGACTCCATCCTAAACAATCGATCTGCCTTGTATTTTATTACGAGGCGTTCCTGTTTCGCGCTCTTTCTTTATCTTCTTTTCTCGAGTTCTGGCGAAGCGATGAAGAGTAAGCGCGGGGAAGCTATCTCGTTGATTTACTGATCGCTGTTCTCTTAACCGGAGTAGTAAATGGAGTGAATAGCGGAGAGTAAATAGCCGGGAGAACTTACTTGAGAATTCTAGATTTAAATCGGTCATTTCTAATATACGAACAGCGGCCGTGGGCGATCCGCTAGCTATGCCATGTAGAATCGAGATATAGACAAGACGATTATTCTCGGATTAACTGCATTGTATGTACAAGTTACTCAAGCAATTGCGTACTACACTATTCCACTACGTGATCGTCTTAAAATCCGGTATTACGAATTCAATTTTTTTTTTAAGATTAAATATCGGTCGTGAATATATTTATCTATTATTTATTTTAACTTTCATGCAAATTTTATCTCTTCTTAATTTTTTTATGACACTACAGATATTAATTTTTCGGAGCTGACGTGGGTCCTGATTATATTCTTTATGTTATCCGCAAATTTGAATTATTGTTACTAAAATAAATTTAATATTCGTTCTTTTTTATACGAATTATGTAATTTTGATTCTTTGAAATTAATTAATATCTTGTCATCAACATATATTAAATGGATCTCACAGGCTCAGTGTTACAAATCTTGGTGTTAGCTGCGGAAGATTAAGCATCGTAACGATTTTTATTAAATATTATTAGTTTTTATATATAATCGATCTAATTTTCAAATTGATTTTCCGCACATACGATTTATAATATTCTTTTTCTTCCCCAAAAGCGTATAAATAACTTCTTCAACTTATGCGTTCCGTCTATTCTCTTAATTACGCTTGTCCGCCTCTCTCTACCACAGGGAGATTGATGGAAATTGACTAAAAGCGAGATTGACTGAAGAAGCGTAAGTGGCTCGATGGCTTTGTACTTCTGTTTCTGTGTCCAAAAGTGAATCGTGAGTCCAGGGTATGGGGCGTACGGAACGAGGAGAACGCGGAAAGCGACGCTCGCGAAATTCGCACGACGTATGCTATTCTACAGCCCACCCCGACGGCGCGTCATTTAACGGTCGACCGTTCGAGAACTCCTATATCCCCCCGGTTGATAAATTATATATCGTCGCGTGTCAAGCCTTCTCCTGTGACAATTCGCAATTATCTTACGTAGCTCCCGAAGTGTACGCCCCCACGTATCGACCAAGTGAGTGTAACAAACTCGTCTGGAAATCCTTCGAGTTCATAAACGTAGTACATAAAATTGTTGCATTACATTCTCAAACAAATTCACGAATAGTTGAAGTTCATGGAACGCACGAAGTTCAAAGTGGAACTGCCACCATTTGCGCGGATGACAATAAACGTTAGACTTCAAGAAGAAACGGCCAAAAGAGGAAACAGTTCCAAAAGTAAACAACTTTATACATGAGTCTGAGTTCTCGTCTCGTGGAAAAGATAAGGTAAAAAGAATGAAAGTTCCGTCCATTAGCAGAATAAGTACATAGTCGTCGCCAAGAATTTTTCATAAAGTTGAAGTAAACGATAGCGAATAGGGCAACTAGCAGAGGGGAAAACGAGAAAAAGCTTTTTCGGAACTTTTGTCCGATATCGCAAGTTCAAAACTTCGGCCAAGGCGGATATTTCTGCGGCATCCTAGATATATCGTCGCCGGTTATTTCTGGATTCACCTAGATTTTCAAAGCGACCGGAATCCCCAAATAATTCAACAAAGGAGAGGCACGAAAACGTCTACGTTCACCGATATCTATTGGGTACATACAAGAAGTGCCAAGGATGTACGTCTGTGTACGAGAAGCAACGGGTACGTTAAAATATCTCTCCATTTCCCTTCGTTTTGTTACCGTTTTTCTTTTACTCGTCATTTTTTATATTCATAAAGGGCTTGCCCTTATAGAATATTGATAAATGCCTTTACTCTCTACAGAGTAGAATCTGACTCTAAAGAGTGAAAATTGAGCCAGTCTTAAAAAAGAGGCTTAAAGGCTCGATTTTCAATCTTTAAAAGTATAGATTCCACTTTTTAGTGATGACAGTTTATTCTAAAAGTTTTAGAGAGTATCTATACCTATCATTCTATCAATGGTAAAAATTCTGGTGCAAAAATCTTTTCGAATAACTTTTTGTGCTCGGAAATTGCCAACGATTCGGAAACGCGAAACAAAGGCCGGTATTTATAGTCAATTCTTATATTTAAGACCGTCTTAAGTTCTGTCTTGAGGTGTCACGAACCAATCAGAGGGCCGCATTAACGACTTAAGACATTACTTAGGACGGTCTCAAATATAAGAACCGACTATGAATATCGGCTAAAGAATATCGGATACTCTGAAAATTCTGCCGCAAATTGATGTCCTTCTTGCTCCATCTGGAGAACGTTCCTCCTGCGAGTTTCCGGATCTGAGGAGTCGTCGGACACCAGTCGCCCGCTGACGTCGCGGAAGATTGTGTCGGCCTATACCCCCCGGACTATTTTAATAACTCGGTGCCAAACGGCACTGAGCCGCCACTGCAAATACGCGACAAAACGACACGTCCCTCCGTCACCGCGATCTCGTGGTCCCGTTACGCGTTTTCTCCCCGTCGCAGTCTTACCGGGCCATCCCTCCACCCACGGCACCCACGCAAAGAGGCGAAAATACACTCTCACTTCGACAGGGATGCAACGCGAAACGGTCCCACCTTCCGTCTCCGCGACGGGGAAATGATCGGCGAGGAGGAGACGGCGGGATGCCGTCGAGGAGCCGCCCGAATTTATTTATAGGTTTACAATAACGTAAGTTGATGAAGCGCCAGGCGACGAGCTACGTGAATTGTCGCGGCGCGTATGTATGTATGTACGAACCACGCACGTGCGCGACGTGTAAATCTCACGCCGGTTGTATAGCAAAATGGGGCAGAAATAGAAAAAAAAAAAATCGATGAGGATTGTCTAACCGAGACTCAACTGGGTTTCACCTGATTACGCGCTAATTTGTTATCCTCACTTTTTTTTAACGTAGTTATATATATATATATATATATAGAGATATAAA
>NW_017257338.1:1402358-1425292 GCF_001594055.1 Mycetomoellerius zeteki
TTATATATATATATATATATATAGCGAGATATAAAAGAGTAAATCCTAAAAAATAATGCATAATTTCGTATTGCATGACTACGTCTGCGTAATTCTTTCCTGATGTAATTCGAGATCATGTCCGACATAGGAAGCTCAATGATATATATACTGAAGATTAATTAAATTACTATCGGAGATAAAATTGACACTAACCTTTTTGCTAGATTTGAAGACGTTACACTTGAAAGTATTACTGCTCCCGTCACGGGCAATGTAACTAAATATTTTTAAATCGTGGCTGTCGTGCGAAACGTAGAATATCCTAAAGAAAAAAAAAGTACATTCAGTAAGTGTTTTATTAAAAAATTATCCAAGGTATCTAAGTTGCGCATTATTTTCCGGATCTTTCACGTGATATATCGTAATATTTTTACAATGATAAGTTCATAATTTTTATGCGATATTTTTCATCGTGTTCATTTACTGACATTTCCATATTCTGTACGAGTATTATATAAATTGCAAAAAGATTTAATAAATCGAATCGAAAAAGTGTCAGTTGCGATAAGCAGACGATCTCACCTGTAAATTGGATGATGCATCAGATATATTTTATTCTCGTCCATCCATTGCTGCTGTTTCTTCTGCAAAAGAATCACGAATGGCGAGTCATTACTTAAAAAATATTATTAGCTGATATATTTTTTTTTGGCTGTTACCGCTATCGGTTACCGCATGTAAAGCATCAAAAATATATAAGACGCCCATGTGTATCAGTGCGAAGACAACGTGGCGCTTGTCCAAAATCATTTCTTGTTATAAATCTCTGTTACGAAATGCACGTCATCGAGTGTACGCGATTTTCCCCTCTTGTCTTACCGTCCCTCCAAGTATTCGCGAATGACGTCCTTATTTTATGCGGACGTCGTGGAAATCTTTCGATGTCGCCAAGAGGAATTTTCGCGTACAAGAATTGTGCTGATGTAGCAAGCAAACGACGAAATCGCATGTAGAAAATATATTTATCAACGTAACTCCGCAGAAAATAGAAATTAGATAAATTAGAAACAGATTTTACGAGACCAGTAGATTGCAGTAAGAATAGTAGAGAATGTCATTTTTAGCACAAACACCTGGGGTTGAATTTTTAAGAATTCTTATATCGATTATTTAACTCTCTGAAGCGCTGTGAGCCTTGAACTATTTAATTATAAATCTCTTTGTCTCAAAAATATCAAACAATTCAATTTTCTTTATATTATATTTGTAGAATTATTCTTATTAAAATATAATTTTGATTGTTTTTTAATGTCATTTTAATTCCTTGAAATTAATTAATGCCTTTTAATTAATTTATATTAAATGGATCTCACAGAGATTTCCCCAATCTGTTGTTATAAATTTTAACGTCAAATTCGGAGAGTTAATTCATTCAAATCTTCATCAATGTGTGTAATGTATTCCTTTTCTCTTCATTTCTTCTTGAAATTATGTAATACACTATTGAAACTAGCAGACTCATTTCATTCGCTTGTGTATGTACGGGAATTAGCTTATCCGGCTTAGAGACTAACGAGATAATTTGAGAGACAACGCGTTCAATCATATGCATACGAGCGAGTAGCAACATAGTATTCAACAAGGATTACCTTCTTTTTCCGTAGGGTCACTTTCAGCCCATCCACCGAGACCTCCAGCGTCACTTTCTTTTTCTTGATCCCTTTGGCCTTAAATTCGTACTGTGAATCAAACGAGTTCGAATTACATGAAACGATTCGCGGTTACAAAGACAAAACTGTTTCTCTAACTGGGTTAATTAGCTATTACGCGTACTCACGCGGATTCTTCGCATCGCCGCCACGATCTCCACTCGGCTAGTCGGTCGCGGAACCTCCATAGAGCCGATGAACTGAAAAGGAAGAAACATAGCGGTTCGCTGAGATAACAATTGGCTAACAATTCGCTGGATGAAGGATAGAGTAAACAGTACGACTTGTCTTTCTCTTTAAGAAAATCGCATTTATTTATATATTGTGTCTTCATAGGTCGCGAAAGGTTCGATGTAGTCATCTCGCGCGGTCATTGATCCATAGTTCATTTAAAAAAATTAAAACTAATTCTTTCAAATACTCGAAGAGCGATTTATGTAACTGGCATAATGAAATCTCTCGAGATACGTTCCCAAACTAAAGGAAACGATCTAAAAAAATCTTCATCTTTTTCTAGTTTTAAGAATTGGTAAAAAAAATGAAGAACAAGTTGAATCGAGAAGAGATTAAAATTTTCTTTTTATTAAAATTTAAGAACATCAAAAATTCTTTACCGAATTAATTTAGAGGGGATTATTTTCATATATACACAGAGAGAAAAATGTTTGGTATTTGTAACTATAATTATATATTATTATAATTATGATTATTACTGCTATAATAATAATAACAGTAACTATATATATAGTTCCAGCAACAAATGTATATAATTGACAACCTAAAATGACTATAATTATAGTTGTTACAACCATAAAATAGTTGAAATTACCATAAAAATGGTTCAGGTGACTATAATTTTATAGTTATATTTTGGGACAACCATATTTTTTATGGTTAATTATAGTTAATTATAGTCACTTGAACCATTTTTATGGTAATTTCAACTATTTTATGGTTATAACAACTATAATTATAATAAACGTATGTATGTTGTACATTTACACGGTTGGATCTTAATTCTTATTTGTTAAAATTAATCTATATTGTTAGAAACGGGTATTAATCTTCTAAGGACCAGCATGTTTTTGATCGATTTTTTTATTTTAAGGGGATGTTGGAGTGATAAAATTATCACATTACAATTACCTCCTAATTTTGCGTCTACTTTAATCTTATAAAAGGATTTTTTATTCCGTTCAGTCGATTCAAAGATTTTTATACGACTGTAATGTGATAATTTGGTAACTCCAGCATCCCTTTAAGGGCTAGAATTTTTTTGTCAATGTCATGGGGTTGAGAGGCGAAAAAGATAGCGCCACTATCGAGTCTCTAAAGGAGTCTCTGGTCCTCTAAAGATTAATCAACGCGTTAATTTTCCGGTAATTGCCTTGGTAGAATAAATGTCAGAAACTTTACAGGGAGAGATCTCGATGACATGCGGAACGTCCCGCTTGCATTTGTAGTACACAAAGCACATTACATGTAGTTATGCTACCATAACCATACAGCGAGAGGAGCACTACGGTCCGACGATCTGTATTTAGAATTCCCCCATTGAAAGCGATGGCCTCAGCCACGTGTTCGGGTGATTCGACGCACACGTGGTATTCTCCCACGCACACGCTTACGACAGGAAGAGGACGGTCTCTTTGTAAATTTGCGATCGATAACCGTCGGCGTCTTGCGATAACCGAGAAAGAATTGAAGAAAAGCTATACTCGCGTAGCTAAAAAATCTCGCTTCGACTTCGCGTGTTTCTCATCAGAAAAACCACTTAAAATCGACGCACGACATATTTCGTTGAATTGAATTAAATTTAGTTATCGGACCTCTGTTTCCTGCATTACAATTCTAATGAATACGTGTGTTACTTCGTATAACGTAGATGCAATATTAATAGCAAAGTTTCTCTCTTTCTGCGGAGTATATCGATTTGTATTTATAGCCCCACTAAGCGCTAAAATCTGATTCTTGAACAGCATTGTGGGCACGATTCTCATATAAGACAAATTGCAGACCCCAGCTGTGTTTTAACACTAAATATAAACACAAATGATCCGTAGTCTATTAATTTACTTAGCACTTCAGAATCAGTTTAATTGCGGCAAATATCTATGGATTAGACAAAATCTTTTTTTTTTTTTTTAATATTTTAATAATAAGATTATTATTGTTTTCTTATTTCGTGTCATATTGGAGAGAAACGCTTAAGGAAAAAATGGGAGGAAAATTCTCCTCGATCGGGACATAAAATTCGCCTGAAGATTCAGTTCACAGGTCGCTCTTTCTCGAAATCATTTTCGCGATACTTTTCCCGGGTTGCCAAATAAACGAAGCGTCGTTCAGAGTTCTATGAACCGAGAAAGTTTAAGAAACGTTCGTTCGGAACTCGCTTTAAAGACGTCTTTCGATACGCGATTCGAGCTCCTACGTAAGCGCGAACGTCAACGACGCGACATAAATCAAAAGTCGAAAATGCTGAAGCGGTTTTCACACGGCGCGGCGTGCGGGATTTACGAGCGTGGGGGTGCACACAAAAACTTTAACCTTTCTCAGAAGAAGTGCCACCGAAATAAACACGTGCACGATACGATGACGTCACGGAGACCGCGAAAGCGGCGAACGGCGTCGTCGTCCAGAAATAAGCCACCTGGTATCGCGACTGTCGTCGCAATTGTTGCACCATCGACGACGACAACCACGACCACGACCAAGACGACGACGACGACGACGACGACGACGTAAAAATATTATTCCCGAGCACAATCGGCGAGTTTCCGAGAATCGATTTCGAGAGACCGGGAAACCAAAGGATATTGTCTTTCTTAACGTTACGTTATACTCGTTCCCCGCCATCGGGGACTGCAGTCCGCCTCGCGATTCAGTACCGTTGCAAAAGGATCGCTCCGGGGTCTTTATTGCCCATTGTGAGAAATAATATTAGAAACGATAAGAAAATAAGATACCGACCGCGCAGCATCTCCTTCTCTTTTCCCTCACTTTTTCGAATTCGCTTATAGAGAATTCGGTTGGATGAACTAGTGCTTATTAACCCTAGAACACGTATTTACATGTGTGTGGGTCTTTCAATTGAAATTTCGCTTGAAGAAAAGAAAAGAGAGAGAATTTTATTTTATGATTTAATAATATGCTATCGGTTCAGATTAATATTTATAAATTTTTTTTTATTTTGAAGCTCTGACATTTAGGAATATACCTACATAAATTGATTCAATCTTAAACTTTATATATTACAAATCAGAATCCACTGCAGTTGGGAACCTGTTAGTGACTCACGCTTGACGGAAGGTTCAATGAATAGGATTTGAGATATGTAATATTGCTGAAGAGGACTCCAAAGAGAGCCGAAACGTTCAAAATAAAGAAGATTCCACACAATGAAAATTAATTAATGACATTATAATTTAATCGTTGGCACCTTCATCGGCCTTGACTCTTATTAGCTTTGTATGGAATGTATATTTTTATACCTACGTAGGTTGTAATACCAAATCTTTTTTATTATAGTTTATAGTGATCTTCCAGACCACTGGTGTGTTTTCAGAATTTTTCAGAAGATATTCTAGGGTTAAAACCGTTGTACACTGATTTAATCTGTAAAAATAAAATGCAAACATTTTCGGATTATAAAATACAGACTTAATGACAGCACAATAAAATGCATTGAGAATTCATGGTTTAATTCGTTTTATATTTACATTAAACATACATTTGTATGTGAATCTGTGTACAACGACTTTAATATACACCAATGCGCACAATGAGTGCATCCAATCGAATTCGCTAGAATCGTTAGAAACACTTAACACAGCCACGCTTCATTTCGCAATATTATGCAAAGGTGTCCCCGCGTTCGCAAATTTGTCCTTTCTCGCATCATTATGTCGATAATACTACAAATATCTCACTGAAACGGGACTAAGAAGGCGTGAAAATTCTTTTTTAGCGCAACCATGTCAAAGCAGATGCTTTCGTTCCCATCGCACGGCGGTCAGAGGAAAGAAGCGTGGTTTATAGTCGACATACATTTTCCTCTGACGTGAGACGCTATCGACCGTTAGTGTTGCTATTTTCTGAAAGTGTGCACTCGCTTGGCGCAAAACGCACGATGGAATTTTTGCAATCAGAAATCCACATCACATTTATAGCGTTTTTCACTGGCAGATCTGATGCGCACTCAGTGCACTTTAAAACCATTGTACAAAAATCGACATAAAGATGTACGTTTAATAAAAATATAGAAACGAATTAAAACCGCGAAATCCTCAATACATTTTATTGTGCTATTTGATAAAAAATACATTGGGTATTTTATTAATTGAGATATTTCACTTTTACATTCAGATTAGATTAGTGTACAACAGCTTTAATGTGCACTCACTGAGTGCGCACCAGTTCTGCCAGTGAAAAACGCTATTAATTATTATCGGAGCAATTTGAGTATTACTATCCAGTAGGAAGATCAATATTTTTCTCGAGCACAGCTGTTCGAATTTTACATAAGCAAGAGATCGCTCGACAGTCTAAAAATGTTTTACGATTTCTTTCCAACTTAATGTTTTTTAAACATTTTTTATATCTTTGACAAGAACTCGTATTTTCAGCGTAGACTCTCGAACGAGATCGGAAATACAGAAACATGTAGAAGGATGCAAGGTGTACTTCAGGTTGACAAGAGCGCCGAGACAGACTCGCCGAGAATTGAGAAAAACGAATAGAAGCCGGAGGTTGCCCGTATGGACCGAAGTGGATAAGAAATCACCCCAGATTACCTTGGCGTGGAACACGATTCCGCGGTGGAACGCCTCCTCGCTGTGCAGCGGTATTCGCGTGTCGTACTCGTCATTATGTACGAGGTTGTACTGCTTCTTAGAGGGCATGCTGAGCCCAGCTGCATTCGACTACGCTCGTCCAGCCTGGCTGCAATTATAATAAACGGTCCATTAGTATTCTCATGCATGGATAAATGTTCCTGGACGCTCATTTCTACACCAATAGCAGTTGTCGAATTTCAAAGACATACTTCAAAGCTGCGTCAAACGCAAGTACTGAGTAGCAGAATTAAACGAGGGATGTCTTGATGATCTTTCACATTTTGCATGATCTTTCGCAACTTTACAGATTGTCAGAATCATCGCCTTTAATCTCAAGAAACGATTTCCATTGGAATAAGTAAAATAAATTAGCTCAGGTTTAATTTCGTCCTTCCTTTTAATTCTACACTTAGGAGAAACGAATTATCATTTAAATTATAATTTTAATTAACAGAATCCTGTACTCTCTCCTCTTTGTCCTAAAAGTCGAGAATTTGAATCGACAATTATGGTATGTTTAGGATAGCGTTTTCTCTTTAAACATCGGAATACTTATGAGAAATCACGGTAAAAAATTTTATTTTTTACCGGGAGCAATTCTAAGTCGGCAATGAAAATAAGTAAGCCGGCGCAATGAGCGTATGATACATGCGTGTTACTAAATCGCGTTCGTGACTGCACAGCATATATAGTCATTTTCGATGCACTTAAAAGGTACACGATAACTTGTAAGCGCTGATTTCCTATCGTAAGCGCATGGTTGCTGTTTCATTCACGGAACACCGCGGGTATGTTTACCGTAGACGTGTAATTCACGATATAACGATCCAATTTACGCGATTTGACGTACTGACGTTAACCAATGACGGAATCGGAAACTTCGTGAATTCTTTAAAAAGTATTTATCTTATACATTCATAACGAAGCACACTTCCATTTAAAAAAAGTTCTAGATAATTAAAGATAATACTTATACAGGATGTATTTTTTAGCGTAACATGCGTTCATTTATACAAAACTGACAGATGATAAACTAAACATCTATACGCGCGCAATCGCCGAACAATAGTGATCGTTTGGATAAAAATTACGCGATAATATCTCAAACATAAAATTATTTCTCGCTTCATTAAAATATATATATTCCGTGACACTTTATTCGTACAACAACGAATGTCCTTGGCAAACCTTTCTTTTTTTCAGGGGAAATTCTTTTCAAGCACGCGAGAATAGCGCACTGAAAAGAGTTTAATGACAGTTATCAAATGTTGAGTGAAATAATTTCAATTTTTTTATTAATATAACTAAAAATGATTTTGTTTTTCTAAATATTTACACTGGAAAAAGTTACTAAATTTTAAGGCATATATATTTTTTAAAATAGTACTATGTAATCATTCACTTACAGTAAACAAATATTTACTCGATAAAAAAAATGATAGTTAAATCGAATTAATGATTTTTATCAAATAAATACTGTTTACATTTAACAAATATTTATTAAAAGTTAATATTTGTTCAATACAATAATTATTATTGTAATCGGTTATTATGTTTGATAATATGTTTGATAATAAAGTAAATATTTAGAAAAGTAAAATTATTTTTAGCAGGATTGGATAGTGCTAAGTTAAAAAGATAAAAGTTAAGTTGAAAAGTTAAAAAGTTAATTAATTTTAATTCTAGACTCTTAACTTTTTAACTTAATTTAGTTACATTTTATCAGCAACTATTAACTTTTAATTTGATTATTTTTTAAGTCAACCCTCCTCGCAATCCTCAGACACAATGCGAGAGGATAATGAGTTATATATAATTTAGTAATTTTATATTGTATAATTGTTATTTATGAACAAAAATAACCAGATATTTAATAAATATGCTGTGAGAAAAGAAAAATACGAAAAATTATGTAAAATGGTTAAACTTTTTCTTTTTCTTTTTTTGGTTGTTGTTTGGACCAAATTTAACTTTCAACTTTTCAATTATTTTTTTTATTAACTTAACTTTTAATTCAATTAATTTCGTTACGGATGAACTTGTATTTCAAGTAAGTTAAATTTTCAAGGCTGTTAACTTTAACTTAACTTAGTTTAAAAAAAAGTTAACTTACCCAACCCTGATTCTTTCTTAGTTACATTAATCGAACATTTGATTGAAAGTATTTCATTCATATTTCATAGCTATTATTAGGCTCTTCTTTTTGCAAGCCGCATTTCAGAAATTCAGAGTACCTACACTCGCGGTTCGCGATACGGCAGAGAAGGTTGCGCCGCCGTTTCCGCTGCGAGATGCCAGCCGCGTGAGATGCATCATCGAAGATGCCTCTTTGTGCACGCGCACCTGAGCCAAGCGGCGTTCACACCGGCGTAACGCGGTGCGGGCAGACAAAGAAAATATGTATCCGCACTTGCGGACACGGTTAATCGGAGAACTACGAGAAAAATACGCAGCGACGCACGTGCGACGCATACGTGCAAAGAAGCTGTCAAGATCATCTGTTTACAATGCGCGAGCTCCATGACACGTTGCGCCGCAATCCGAGATCTTAGATATCGGAGTCGTATAAGCGTCTCGATCGATGCGGTAAAAAAAGGATTTTGCTCGATGCTTTCGGTTGCAAAATCATTACATAAGTTATTGAAAAGAGCCACCATACGCGATGCTTCTGTCGGGAAGAGAACTCCAAGCGCGTCTCCACGTAATGATATCGATGGGGGATGGAAAACTGATTTCCGCACAATTATCAGGTTTGTTCGCGTTGATTGAAATCTCAAAAAATGTTTGCACTTATAAATATATACTCGGACGTAGAAAAAAGAGAAAGTGTAAAATGATGAATAAAAAATGCAAACGACACGAACAGATCTTATGTGATCCACGTTTTTTAAGCAATTCAGCGTTTATGCAAAAAATCATCGAGATTATTATTACTCAATTATTAGTATGATGTCCAAGAAACATAAAAAAATCAAAATGACTTTATTTCGATTCTTAACGTAAAATTTGGTAACAAAAAATCATCATTTCGACTTTCATGATGTCAAAATAAAGTCATTTTGATTTTCTTTTGACTTGGGGTGTTCCTTGGGTGGAATTCCGACAAATTTCATTGAATTTGCATTGAGAATTAATTTAATTTTACAATTACCACCATAGCATCGATTACTCGATACGCTATGCGTGTCGAACAATGAATGAATTACTACAAAGTATATTACATTGATAAATAAAATCTTAATTGCGTCTAAGATGAGAAGATTTCCCTATAAACACCACGTGTTTGCTCCGCGAAATACAGCGGGTTCGACGAACCGAAAAGACTTCGTTCTCCATTTGAAGACGAGTTCTCTCGATATCAGCGATGACTTCGATCGCTGTAGATGAGACAGAAGAAAAAAAAAAGAGAAAAAGAAAAGAAGGTTGATGAGATCTGTTCTTTTTAGCTGAACTTGATTAATTTTTTCCTTTAGGAGAAAAAAAAACGATGAACTATCAGCAAGTCGAGCTGAAAAGAATAGGTCTGTTGTCGAAATCTTTCTGGTGGATCTTACCTAAAAGCTGATTGGACGATCGGCCGGTGCTGGTTCCGTTCATTAACCGCGGTAATGCGACTCCTCGGCGAGGTACGGCCGGATGACGGTCCCCGCGCGAAAATCGATTTCACGTGTGAACGCAGCCTTACGGTGGCGGGGTAGGCCGGTCAGGCAAGAGGGGTACGTTCGCGTTCGCGCACGCATTCGGGTTCCGCTGTAATAAAGGCGGCGAGGAACCACCGACGACGAGCCATACCACGGGTTACCACACATACACACGGGTGTCTCGATCGCTCGGCTCGCCCGCTCGGCAGGTAGAGGCCAGTCCTCTCGCACTCTTGTTCCCTCTTTCCTTTCTCCCTCTCCCTCCCTTTCTCTCGCTCTCTCTTTTTTTCTCTCTCTCTCTCTTTCTCTCTCTTTTCTTGGAAACAGATGACAGAGCGGCACGGTCACCGCGGCTCACCGGACGTTTCGCGTCCTGCGGGATTACATGGGATAACTACTCCGACCATTTCTATCACGAGAAGAGTCTATCACTGAACGAATCGCGGTTATTCACTGCGATCACTCAAATTCGCGCCCGTATATTTTTTATTTCGGCGATTTCGTCGAGGGAGCTGGATCGTGCGAACGTGGAACGGGCGACCAGCAGCGACGAGACAATGAGGAATTTGAGAGAAGAGAAAGGACGAAAAAAAAAATAAAATAAAAGAAGGGAGGAGATATGAACGAAAAGAGGAGTAGCGTGAAAGAAAGGAGCAGAGAAGCTGCCTGCTGCGGTTCGCGCGAGCGACAGAACAATATTTATACTGGCATAGCACGACGTACGGCCGCGGCACCTCCAGCGTCAAGCGTGCCTCGCGCCGCGCACTTCGGTTATCCCCGTTCGAGCCCGAGGAGTCGATAGACCGCAACAACGCGCGCGCTACCGCTCCTTACGCTCTCGTGTCGCGCCGTCAGGCCCCCCGAGAGGGAGAAAAAGAAAGAAAGAAAGAAAGAAAGAAAGAGAGAAAGAAAGATGGAAGGAAGAGAAAAAAAATGCCCGTACCCCGAACCCCGCTTCCCGCGTAGCTGCGTGGCGCTCGCCACGGGACGTGAAAACACGTACTGCAACGTAAGGGGCGCGCGTTCGACTCGGGGGAGAGTCTAGTCGCGGGGACGACGACGCACCGTGCGCGCTACGCGAGCGTCGGTTAGCGCGCGCGCGCGCAGGGCCCTACGGACGCGGTACGCAACGACGCGGCATCCCCACCGCGAGCGGCACCCGGCTTCGCACTGAAAGCCGTGCCCGCGAGTCTCTATATAGTCGGCTTGTGCCGCGCGCGCCGCCGCGCCGCCTCTGCTGAAATGATGCGCGGTCGTCGCCGAGCCGAGGCCGTCAACCGTGCTACCAGCCACCGTGCCACGCCGGTCGCCGTGTCCGAGGTCGCGACCCACGACCGATGCGCGAGACGGAGCAAGATCGAGCAATGGAGTGAAGTTGCGTCAAAGATCACGTGACCGTCCGAACGGCAGTGTCATATAGGAATGTAGTAACGAAGGGTGTTTTCGGGCCCCGCATAATTTTTTTTTAGCGTATGTTTCATACGATCACCGACGAGATACTATTGAAGCCTGTTCTTTTTAGCTGAACTTCTTGCACGATTTATCTTTTTCCTCTTTTCACGTTGAAGAGAAGAAGGGAGAGAAGATGAACTCTGCAAGTTCAGCTAAAAAGAATAAACTTTCTCTCTCTAAATTCTTTGAAATAGAATTTCATTCCGAGGAGTAAAAATTGAACCAGTCTTGAAAAAGTGGCTCAATTTTCAATCTTTAAGAGTGGGATTTCACTGTTTGGAGTGAAATTAATTCACTTTAAAAGTTTTAGAGAATAAAGATGTTATGTAATAGCTTTATTAATATCGGTAAGCGGAAGGGAATTATTGATCGCGCGCGCGCTATGATAAAATTAATGTATTACTTTTTTTCTAATACTTTCTAATCTTGGAGATACATTTAAAAATAATTAAAAGAATTATAAGTTACACATCTCAGAAATATAATTATGATTTTGTATTCATTATTATATATCATTAAATATATTATTTATGATTTTTATATTGCCATAAAATAAGAGCAAAATTACGAGCAAAACTTAAATAAAAATTCAGGACTAATATAACAGCGTTAATTTTGTCCAATCACGTTGGACATTTCTTTCTGAAGAACTACAGCGCCATCTGACGCGGCAGATAAAAAATGACGGATAAAATATAACGAGAAGTGCGCCGCTCTATTATCTTCATTATACGAGAATTGAGACGCCATCTTAGTATTTCGGTCTTTTCTGGTTGTATGGCGGACCGCAAGGTAATGAAGTTTTCGTGATGGAAAATATTTTATAGAATCCACATCAATCCGTCGATGCGTCGAATCCGATAATACGATATTATATGTTTTTCGTATCGTCATTTTTCGTACTTTTGTGGGAAAATATTATTTTTTTTGCAAAATTCGAGGCGTGTAGCACCGACAAGACGTGATGTGTGCATCTATAGTTTTTTACTACTCGAGAATTACATTTATTTTTATTTAAATAAATGTAATATAATCGAAATTACGTATGAAAAATTAATGTGTAAATTGTGGAAAATTACGTGATTGTTGTTCGTCTATCTTAATTTATGTGAACACGTGATGTTGAGCAGTAACCTATTCTAACCTATAAATTATTATATTTGAGAATCATAAGGAGTGTATTTTATTTATATTACAGTAAATACAGCAAAATTTCCAATAATATTTTCTTATTACAGTTTTAAAATATTTTATTTAATAACGTCGAGATAATTTTTATTTATAATAGCATTTTATTTGTTAATAAAAGGTAGTAAATATAAACAATAATACATATATGGAATTTAAATTTTTTCATTCAAATACGTACAAAATATTATTTGCTCTTTTTTACTCCATTTATAGTTATTGTGTCTCCTTTGACAAATATGTAATATTTTAATTTATCAGAACTTCTGAAAATCTACTGTTATATCTTAGATTTATGGTGCTTTATTGTTATGATAATTCAGGTATAGATCTAATATTACAAATGTAAATATATAAAATTACTTATGTTACAGAATGAAGCAAATAGTTACTAATCAAACGGTAAAAATCCCAGAGGGATTGACTGTTACAGTCAAATCCCGTCTGGTAACGGTGAAAGGACCAAGAGGTGTGTTGAAACGATCCTTCAAACATCTTGCACTCGATATTCGTGTAAGTAGAATATTATTACTATAAAATATATGGTGTTTTTCTTGAAGAATTATCCTCCAGGAACCTTTTGTAATTTTAATCAAATTTTACTAAAGTAATCTTAACTATTGTGATGAGAATTTGGATTCCCCTTCATTTCTCATAAATGATAAATCCACATCTGAAATATTTTTTCAATTTACATCAAGATGTAAAATGTAGATATAAAATTAGTATTTATATTTTATGAGTGTGTACCTTTTGTTTTATATTAGATGGTTAGCCCGAGATTATTGAAGGTAGAGAAATGGTTTGGTACGAAAAAAGAACTAGCTGCCGTCCGTACCGTATGCTCGCATATTGAAAACATGCTTAAAGGTGTGACAAAGGGCTATCAGTATAAAATGCGAGCTGTGTACGCCCATTTTCCTATCAACTGCGTGACTACAGAGAGTAACACGGTCATAGAAATTCGTAATTTCTTGGGCGAGAAATATATACGTCGCGTCAAAATGGCACCAGGTGTTACTGTTGCAAATTCTGGCAAACAGAAAGATGAATTAATCATAGAAGGAAATTCCTTAGAAGATGTATCTCGTTCAGGTAAATACTTTATATATATAAGTATTATTAGTTTTTAAACAAATAAATAAACTTAATAAGCTTAATAAATGTGTTCTATTTTTAGCTGCTCTTATTCAACAGTCAACCACAGTGAAGAATAAGGATATTAGAAAGTTTTTGGATGGACTTTATGTGTCTGAGAAAACAACAGTTGTACAAGATGATGAATAAATTCTTTTATGTATAACTGAATGATAGAATTTATGCTCATACTTTTATTGACCCAATATTGAAATAAATGTACAGTTTTTCATTATTTCTACCAATGTTACTTTGATATTCCTAGCACATAAAAAATAATCTTATAATAAGTGCACATTGTTTTTCATTTATTTTATGTATATATGTATTTAATATATATATGGGTTTTATTTTTCATTTTGACTTGAAAATGATATATTCTATCGCTTTATTGAAATGTATACATGTAAAGAAAATTGTTATTCAAGAATTTAGTTTGTCATTAATTACTAATTTAGTAAATATATTGATCACTATGTATTTATGGTTTTATGCAGGTAGATAAATGACCTAAATATTATGACCTAATTGATTGCGAATTGCCGGGAATGTTCATTGCAGCATCATCAAGAGCACGTGAGCACGATAATAAAAATGCGAGGGTTAATGGTGCATCTTATTGTGATAATAATAATTATTTGAAATGAATATTTTTATTTCAATATCAATGTATTATTTCATTTCATAATAAACGGAAACGGAATATTAACTTCATAAAAAGTGCAAACAGATAATATTAAAACGTCTATTAAATGGTTATCTCTTGTAACACTTAAAAAAATCTGTTTTGTCTTTATTGAACTGTTTTAAAACGTTTTAAGAGAAAAACTTTTTTACGCAAATTTGTGTTATATTGCATATAACGCAAATATTAAAATTGCATGATATACGTTTATGAAGAAAAAGCGTATTTCTGTACAATTTCTGCAATTCTGTAATTGCAAGTTAAATAGAATCTCATTTCACACGCAGACTGATTGCAAATATATTTCATAAAGGCAATTTGAAGGAACGAGAAGGAACAATGCACGTTTTAATAAAAGTAAAAGTCACTGTTTTGTAATAGAGTTTCACACCATTTTCTAATCTCACCTCACTTTTCTGATTGTTAAATCAATGTAATAAATAAATGCTTTTCAGTATAATACAATACGCATCGAGACATATGTATATACTAGAATGAATAAAAAACTGAATATGAATTAATAAAAAGATAAACTAAAATCAAAGGACCCGATAGAAAAAGGATGAAGTTGTTAAGGAAAGGAAGTGCTAGGATTCTTTTTGTAATAGTACGTATCCAGACAGTACAGAATATTTATAATAAATATTCATAAATATTTATTATTTAGTTTTTGAAATATTATAATATATAAACATTTTATACCTATTTATGAATATGAATATGAATATGAATATTTCATATAAAGTTTTATTCGAAATATTATTAAATTATAGAATAATTTAATAATCTTATTTATTTTCATAACATTTATTACAATATTTACGATAAATATTTTATAATATTTATAATAAATATTTATGTTCTGCGTTATTTAAAACCATAAAAATATTCAAAATAAATTTTACAAACATTTTGTAAATATTGTGTTATCTTGATACGTATACTATATACAACAGCGGTAACTTGTATGGGAAAAGTGCCAAAACGCCGAAGGCGTCAAAAGGAACAAGGCATGCACAAGCAATAATAGTGTACAAGCAGAATACACCAGGCTAACTGTAAAGTATATATAATATCTTCCTATGATTGAAATAAATCATAAAAGATTATCACACGTCGAAGCAGTGAAATATAATATATTAAGACGCAATGCGATTAAAATTTGCTCACGTTTTATTGTTTATATAAATATTCAATTCACATCGTTTTCATCAAATTAAAAAAAACCTTAAATGAGAGAATGAAACTGAGAGAAATAATATTTAATATATTATCTAAAAGATATTAATGTATTAATATTCGATATATTTTATCTATAATATACAAATAAATATTATAATCGTAAAAACAAATAATATACGTTGCATGAATATATTATTAATCAGTAAAAAATGTATGAATTCTAAAAAAAAGTATATTATGTTATTATTAAGTCAGAATATACGTTTGAAATCGGACAGTGCACTTTTGAAGCGCATGCACTAATATATAAGATTATAATATCGCGGTTATGAAAGTCGAGCGTTTACATATTGTATCATAAATAATATCGTTGCTCTTAATAATACACTGAACATTGCTCTTAATAATGCATTGAACATTGAGACGTTATACAAGCTATAGAATAATTAATTAATTGTTATCGAATGTTGCACATTGATTGAATCTTTACCTTTGGACTATTATATATGTAGATAAGATTACCTTTATAAACAGTTTAAACTAACAGTCTAATATGAAAATGGTATGTCTTGTTGTCGATCTTTCAACTTTGTTTTTTTTTTTGTCTAAATGGAATCGATAAAACAAACATATTACAGCTAAAGTCCAATGACGTAAAAACGGTTCAATAAATCAACTTGTTATACATTTTTTATCTCTCTCTCTCTCTCTTAGTATCTTCGTAAATACTTATATTACATATTTTTTTATTTTTTACATATATTAAATTTTTATAATATAGATATAAAATAAAAATATATATAAATAAAAATTTACAATTAATATTTCAAAATAGAAAATATTTGTAAGAATACCTGAGAAATACTTGAAAAAATTACAATTTTCTGTTTAACTGAATCATTTTTTCATATAGGAGGCGCTCGGGAAGAAATATTTTATTAATTTTATATATAATTATATAAAATTATATATAATTTTATATATTTTTTTGTATATAGATGGACGTATACATGGATGGATCTTATATACAATTATATATAAAATATATCCATTTATATACAATTATATAAAATTATATATAAAACATTTTTTTCTGGGGGCATATAATATCACCTGATATCATAAGTAAAGTAAACAATTGATAATGAAAATTTTATTTTATGCTAGAAGGTTAAAATCTGTGAAGCCCATATTCTACAATTGTGTAAGCGTATTTGTAAGTGGTTGTAACTGTAAGAATTAACCATTCATGGAGAGAATTTTCTTTTAAAATTTACCGTGAAAATATGGTAATTGTGGTACAATAATATTTTAAAGATTTTTACTATGCACTTCAGTAAAATTAATCAAACTTATTTTATATTTTATTGTAGTTTTATTAATTAATGAGAGAGATTTACATAAAAAATTTTTCGAAATACAGTGTTGTCCCACGACTATCATATTTTCAAGGTGAACTTTAAAAAAAAATTCTCTCCGTGTTGCAATCACAGTCAAATATTGGACTGTGATTAGTCAGTTCTTACAACTACGACCACTTACAACTACGTTTACGCAATTATAGAATGGGCTTAAGTCTAATTCTTAATTATAATTTGATGTTTCATCAACTACCGTAAAACTGGTTCTACATTAGTCGCATTGCAGCGTCGCAAGCGTTGTAGTCCAATCAACATCAATCTAGCTCGATTCTGATTGAACCACAACGCTTGTGATACTGCGATACAACTAATGTAGAAGTTTATATATTATTGTTACATAAAATGCCGGGTTGATACATCTGCTATTAGTCTATTACAACTAATATACGAGATTTTATTCGAATATCAAATTACATATTACAATCTAAATTATCCTTTTTTACTTTATTATATATTCTCTTTATATTAGCTGCAATTTCTCTTATCCCTTATATTATAGAATGACAAAAACGAGAAAAATAGAACGCAAGCTGGTTTTACCGCGCGCAGAAATTTTTAGCTCAGATCTACAATAGATTTTGAAGACTTAAAGCTATAAATAGACAAATTATAGTCAATTGTTCTCCTCACATTCGACTGTAATGGGTCAATTTCTGGCTCAAGGCTTAAAATATCTATTGTAGATTTGGACTTACTCGCTTTCAGCGGTCCTGTGTTTTTATATATTCGATAATACTTTTTTTATATACATATTATATAATATATAACATAAAAAAATATCATCCTTATATTGAAAAGTATTAAATATAAATAATATAAACAAATAATCTCCGTTTTCTGTGACTGTTTACTACCATATTACTTTTATTTATATTTTCTTAGACTTTAATAATAGTGAATAGTAAACTAAAACGTAGTAAAACCTGTTTGTGTATTTCAGTATGGGTTTTTCGTTTTGGTTAAAACCGGTTTTAACCGATGGGTTTAACTGGGTTGGGCAAAATTTTGCCAGCCTTGGGAACAGGACCTTTAAGTTTGTTGAGTAGTGTATTATAATTAGTTCTAAGTGCGTTACATTTTTAAAAGGGCATTGTGTATTACGCTATAAAAATACTCTGCCTTTATCGATAGATAAATAAGGAGAGTAAAAAATAACGTCATTCTTGATCTTGTGTGTTTATCAAAATAAATACGTTATACAAGCAATACTTCATAAGATTTTTTGCTGTAATGTGTGCAATATTTTTCTTGTTAATATTAAGCATCATTGTTCTTTTCTATTTGTTAAAAAATCGTGTGTTATTGAAAATAATTCATGTATATTATCTTTTTTTTGTTTAAAATGTACGTACATTCATTTTAATTGCTACAAATATTTGAAGTTTCGTATACTTATCTTCTTTTATTGCGCATTTAAAAAAAAGGACTTTTGATAAGTTTTTAAATTAATTATGACAATTATTTTAGTCGTATTAAGTAGTGCAACAACATGCGCGTAAATATTTCAGTTTATTCCTAAATCTGAAATATTACTGATTTGTATCAATTATTCTTTTCATATGATTATAGTTATAAATTTTTACTGTGCTATAAATAAGAAGTTAAAATAATGTAATTCTTATCTACTGAATAATACATCTAATCGCTCACAGTAAGAAAACAATTTCTTAAATAAAGGCACAATTAAACGAATTACGAATCTAATTAATTCTACGATTACGATTTACGATTATGCAACTATAATAAGAATTAAATTTATAATAGCGTCAACAATGAACAAATTATTTGCTGATTGGTCACTTATTTATACGTGCTTGCATGCGCATAATCTCATTATTTGGATTTTTTTATAATTATTACTGTAAAAGAAACAGAATGTTTATATATATATATATGTTTTGTATATTTTTAAGTATTTTACAGTTTTTATATGTTTTATGTTTTTATACAATTATATATACGATTTAATAAATTTTCATTTTTTTTTAAATTTGTTAATTCTTTTGTTAATTTTTTTCAGTGGTAAAATCCTCTTCAACGTGAAGATGAGAGAAAGAGGATATAAGAAGGTTTAAAGATGCTCTGCGATTCTTTGCACTTGAAGAAAACCAGCTCTGGAAGATCAGTGGCTCGCAGGAGGGGAAAAGGGTTGAAATGCGTGTCGCACTCAATGGCGAGGTGGGGGCTCGAATGAGAGTGAAGAAGAAAAGCGTCTTGGGTCTTCGGCTTTGTTGGAGAGTTAGTGCTCATTAGTGCTTCATCCTCGGTTGCGAACGGTCCACGTTCTGCACGTCCCGTCAATCATCGAGGTGCTCGAGCGTTGACCGGTGGATGTCGTAAGTACTTAATAATCGTACCTTGCAACTTTATTCTGCAACCGAGCGATCAGCCCACGTAAATCTAAAAAAAAGAAATAGAAGAGAAAAAAAGGAAAAGGAGGAGAAAGATGTTTTACCGTGAAGCCAGGAAATTCATACTTTCACATTTTGCGTTCTTGTTCGACACATTCGCATCCGTTTCTACGTACATCTTGTGTAATGCTATCTCAGCGATATATTATCTCTGATGCTAGTAGCTGGAAACTATGATTGCTAAATGTCAAAAGTTGCGACTCAAGCCGATTTATCAATGCGCCCTCGAAACGTATAATTATAATATGACTCGTCTCGAGTTCAATATCCACATAAGGCGCGCGTTTATTCAATACGAAGATAAAAGGCAGCATGTATGTATCTGACAATCCGATTTTTAGATTCATTTGAACATTTCGTTGAAGAGGTAAATTTTTTTTTCTTCTTCCGTTGATCTGAAGATGGGACGAAAAATTTTTAAAGATGATGAAGATCGCGGAAAGTTTCACAGATTAATTTAACTAACAGATTAGCTGCACTCAAAGTTATTATTATTATTATTATAATTAACTGATACTTCTTTAAAAAATGTTGTCGTAGTTAATGCTATACACTGTAATGTTTGAAATCTCACGTGAGTTGTGAAAGACTCGGTGGGTAAAAAATGAGAAAGCAAAGGAGATGCGCTGTAGCGTTAATTAATTTATTTATTTATTCAGACAGTAAAAGTTTATATATTCTTTTCTCGCTGTCAAGTCTATTAAACATTATATCTTAAAACACCACATGTTATTAACTAATTTGCAATACACTGGATCGTGATACATTGTTAATCAACGACTTTTTAACACGCAAAGTGAAAAATTGGCTGTTGCTTCAAGAAATTAATTCCAGAATTTCTTTCTCGCGCTTTTAGGTGTGTTCGACAGATTTTTATTTGACTTAAACCATATTTAGAGTAATTTTTATGTTTATTTGGCCAGGTGTTACTTCTCGTGATGCGTTAGAGAGAGAGAAAGAGAGAGAAAGAGAGAGAGAGAGAGAGAGAGAGATTTATGCTTCTTGCCGAAAAATATGAACGCTCGCAATTTTTCTGCTATCTTCCGTGAGAAGATATTGATTTTTCGAACGTCTTGATATTCTGAATCGTCAACAAGCGCGAATCAAATTTTTCTTTGCGCTTCAAAGTTCGCTGCTCCTGAACGACGAGGGAGTTTTTTCAGATAATTCCTCGATGGTTCGACTGGGATTTGCCATGTGGCTAGAGAAAGGTCGTTGTCCCGCTTCGACGGTGTTTTCGAACGAGGGGAATTAAATCGGGCTGTAAATTGTTTGATCGGAACCTTTGTGAAGCATGCGACAAGAGTTTCGCACTAAAAATACATCTAAAAATAAGCATGCAGTTGAGAATATCTTCCTACGCGTTTATACAATAACTGCTTTGAGCGCTCATTGATGTTTCACATTTTGCATTTCTGCATCTCGTCATTCTCACAAACGTGTCGATTGATTACTAAGGTCATCGTTGAATATACATATACTTTGCTGATAAGAGTAGTTTCAGTTGCTTAACTATTTAGCTCAGAGTGAAGTCAAAACTTACAGGTACATAGCTGCTACTCTTCTATATTTATAGATTTACAATGTCATCGATACACCTTGACGTTTGATGTCCTCGTATTCTTTATCGATATTAATCGGTGGTGATTTTAAATAAGAACAACACGCGTAAATCACATGGTTACGGTTTCATATCGTAACGCAACATAGAGAGGAAGTAGTGCCCGCCAATCTAAAATTAAATATAAATCTTCACGCGTTTCCTATCTTGATCTTTTAACCCATCTCAGTTCTATATTTTCTGTCTCACATTCTATTTAGTTAAATCATATGCGTTAAATGTGTGAGGTAGGCATGATACACTTGACAAAACTAATCATATTAATTTCTTATTTGTTTAATAAAAAAGATGTACAACAATTTTTTATTTTCAAATAGACAATGGACCATCAATATGTGAATTGGATATTCTTATCCATAAATATTATTTTCTATTTTTTTGTGTAATAAATTTTTTTGTGTGTAATAAATTTTTTCTTGTGTGCACTCTTTTACGGTCTAAAAGTATTATTAAAAACAACTTAACGGTAATTTTCTTGGAAACATAAAATCGTCTTTGCAGTAAATTATTCTATAGTACAAATGCAGAAATTTTTGTGTTCGATTACACTACGATAAATATTACAATTAACTTAATTATTGTGATTGGGTAATCAGCGTTCTTTAAATAATTTTTTTGTTCAAATGAAACAGTTATTGCAATCTCTCATGTTGCTATATGTTAAATTGATAACACTTGATTGTATTATCAACAACATACGTCAGATTTCGTATAAGAAGTATGTTTTTATTGCTGAAAACATTAACGTAACTTACATAAACAATAACAAAAATATATTTTCTATTTCGAGATTTATTTCTTTGAACTGGGAAATTGAAAATGAAACGCTTAAAGTTTATATTTAACTCACTGTCGGGGTCTTTAAAGGCACATCGATATTTTTATTGTAAATTTTGATAGATGAATTTAAATCTGTAAAAGATAAACAAAATACAATTTGACTTCTCTGATGGTAAAAATTCGTTGTTAAAGCTGTGACAAGTATACTAGAATTTTATCGGCTTTTTATATTTTCTGGAACAATAAAAAGTTTGTTCTGTTTCTCAAAGATCCTTATTGGTAATAGAAGAGTTAAAATTCATCTTTCCAAAGAAGGATTAATTATATGTGATTATTTGTATAATTATTTAAAAATACTGAATGATTCAGTCATACGTCTCTCTGGTAGTAAAGTCCACATATCATATTTTATGAACATAACTTATAAGTATTGGGTCAAAGTCCACATTTTTACTATCTCTCTTCAAGAACTTCATTATCTACAAGAACTTTATTATTATCTCTCCTTCGATCGATTCACGTGGAATAGCAAACACATTAATAACCACAAACTATTTCAATGACATTAAAGCTACATTGTGCAATGGAAAAATACTGTATACATTATTTATAATATCCTTTATTTAATTTAATCGTTTTCAAGAACTTGATATTCAGTCGAATTCCTTAGAGTAAAAAATATTTCAATATTCTTGAATTATTTTAATAAAGTTAATAAAGTTAAGATAAACAAAAGTATCCTGCTTTGTCCTTGTGTGATATAAATAAATATATAAAAACAATTTCTGTAGACTCGAAATTCTTAAAATAAAAATAATAATAACACAATCCGTAAAGGCCATACGAGTCACGGGCTGATGAAGGTGCCAACGATTAATTTCAATCTTAAT
>NW_017257338.1:1425424-1462204 GCF_001594055.1 Mycetomoellerius zeteki
CATTCAACATGTTTCATGAGCTTTGTAAGTTTATATTAACAACCATTAAATCTGATCTTCATTATATACATATAAATATATAATTTATTATATAAATATATAATTTATTTATTTATTCACATCGTCGTATTTATGAATATATACAAAAAAAGAAAAAAGGATCAATGACACAATATTGGTATATCATGAGTAGTCCAAGATAACTGAATTCACTGAAAGCGAATGGATCATATGGAACGGAAAGAACGCGATTGTCTTCAGTATGAAAGTCGAGCTTGTGAACGTTCGTTTGTGCTGTCCGGATCTCTCTTGAACTTTGCGCACACCACTCATTCTGTGTATACAACTCATTCGCTTATCAATGCAGCGCATTTAAAGAGGACACAGTCCTAAATGTTTCCCCCCTTCTCCCTCCCAACCCCGAGGAGATTTTGATACGCAAGTGTCGTCAATAATGAAGCGTATCGTGAGGAAACCCCTTCCAAGCAGTTTTATCAAAATCGCGGAACACATAGTGATAACGTTCGATGTTTTCTACGATCGGTTGATTTGTGCCGGCCACCGACCATATCTTCCTTTGTCCCGCAATCGCTGACGAATACATCTAACAATAAGTACGTACGCGTCATATCGTTAATACTTGAACGGTTTTCGTTATTCTGCGACATATGGATTCTGTCTTCGCAGTTATTTCGAAAATTCGTGTATGCGTGGAAAGTGACGAAAATCAACAGTTACGAAAGTGCGCGATCGACATTTCTTCTATTCGCGTACGACGATTTTTTCTCTTCAAACTGTCACGATTCCGCAAAAATGATATCTTTAATATGATTAATATAATTCTAATGCGTATATAATGATATACATTATTTATATAATTATTTCAATATATTGCGACTTCCTTTTGAAAAAAAAAAAAAGAAATTGGTAAGATATCAATAATTTTCATATTTTTAATCGATTAAAAAAGAGCTCTTTTGCGAAAGGAACCAAGCAAATAAACAGAAATACGTTTTTAATTAATTCTTATATATATGAAATGGTTTTATTTCTGTTATAATATTTTTGAGAGAGAGAGAGAGAAAGATATTTAAATTCAGTTATCATCAAAATAAATAATGGAAACAATAAAATTGCAAAAAACGTTTTTATCAAACAGTATTAATCACTAATCAATATTAATATATTTATGATTAAACTATTAAAACTTATCAAAATATAAGGAATTGATAACCTTTGGTCATTACTGTTTAATCAAATTAAATTAATGGCAAACAAAACTTATTCGTATGCTGCTATTTAATATATTTATTTACTATAATTACTATAGTTACAAAATAATTAATGCAATATAAAAATTGTTTATAATCATTGCAATTTGCACAATAAGTTCAGAAATTATAAATTGAAATGTGACGATTTCAAATTGACAACATTGATGTTCAATGACAATGACAATGATCGATGATCCACATCTGAAAAAAATCATGATTCATAATTACACAATAAACGCGGTCATTTTTATATTGATTGAATTGACTGCTTTTTTTATCAATAATGTGAAGAAATACGTGTTTTTAGCCTGCATCATAATCGTTTTTATTTAAGAAATGTTTTAAGATACTATTTAATATGGCTCTATAGATTCATTTATGATATTTTTAGATAGTCGTATAAAAACTATATCAACTATATGAATATCGACCTTTACTATTGTCATGCTCGTTCTATAAAATTTATTTTGTACAGTCAGGTATGTTTAATAAAAATAATTCAAGGAAGTAATTTAACATTCCCAATTTCAAATGGAATTATTTCATTCAAGAGACAAATTTAGAATATTTTCCGTTTCATTTCTTCCACCGCATGATTTTGTAATTCTATGGAGTTGATTTTAGAATATTCGTCTTACTTACGATGTATCGACAGTAACGCCCACTCAATAAACGTTCACATCATACATAAAGATTAAAGTATCTACACTATGCTCTATAGTCCGTGACACCTTCCTTGAAATATCCCACTGCTTTCACCTTGGTTGCAACACACACATATATTGTTGCGGCAAAAAACATGCTACAGTAGAGTGTTATATTACACATTGATTTCGCCAATTTATCGTTGGTTTATACACGCACATACACAACACAAAGACACACCCACACACACACACACATACTCACACTTACACGCGCGCGCGTTTTTTACGATGTGTTCGAAAAAGAATATAAATAGATAATTTTCATTGATATTTCCAATTAATCTATCTCGTTTCTATTTTCTCGTTACATAAAAAACCCACTGATTGCGCAATATGTTCTTAGAGGAGTATAAATTTTTTAGCGAATTCTTTTTAAACCCTGGTAAAGAATTTTTCTTTTCGTGAATTTCGCGCAATTTAAATATTAATTTTTTATACGGAGCAATAGTCTTGTATTTCAATAATATTTATCCCGCAAAGCGCTTGAGAAAGTTAAATACACTCGGGAAAGCTGCGAAAATGTGATGAGTGGACTGGTGATTGAAAACATGTTTTCAAATGTTTGATAAAGACAATAACAACCGCAGCGTAAAAAGTACATGAGCGTTAAATGTCCCGATTGGAATTGCGAACATTAAGATTTATTAACGCATCGAGAGAGTGACGATTACAATCCAAACAGAAATTTTGTTTTATTTACTTTATGTGAATGACGTCGCGACAAAAACTCGCGTGTGTAATATACTAAAATGTTTTGCTCTGTATTTAGCACTTATCGCAATTCATATAGTTTATAGCAACGTAGGAAAATTATATCGCATTGCGCAAATGGAACATCATTATTTCCTGACTAATTATTTCTTTTCCTTTTTTGGCTTATGTATACGCTACGTAAGTTCATGATAATATTTTTGACGTAACCATATACTCATCCTTCTTCTCTTTCTTTCTCTTTACTACAAACGTTCTGTTGCATTGATAGTCAGTTATCGTTTGTTAACTTATATTTTACAAATAGAGCATGACGAGATGGCCGGGTAAAGATTCAACAATATTTAGTTTTTCGTTATGCGACATTCATTTACAATTAGATAAGATTAACGATTCATAATGATTAATGAAATCATCAAAGGTTACTGTGGACTTAGTACTCTCGGAGTATGACCAAGGTGATACAATCTTGTTGACGTATCATTTGGTCATATAACCAAGGATCTATGTTTCGAGAAATTTATGCAAGATTTTATCCATTTTTTATTTGTTCGCTAAATCGTGTTTACACATACTAAAAAATTGGATGGAGATAAGAAGATTTATCTCCAATTATCTATTATAAATATATCTCGTATTCGCTTTAAATAAATATTGGATGCATCAAAAGTTTAATTGATATAACTAACCGGTAAAAAATTTTTCATGCATAAATGTATATAAATATATATAAACATAGATAAACATGTATAAATATTCATAAACATATATAATTATGTATGAGATATGTCCATACATGTTTGTACATCCTTCTTTAGTTTGTAAAATTATTTTTTAGTGTACTAAAAATAATAATAATAATGAGAAAACATAAAAAATAATTAAAAGGAAAATTTTCGCATTGTTTGTTTTAGAAAAAATCAAGTTTGGAAAAATGTAAAAGAATTGCTCATATATAGTTGCATGTAAAATTATACATAATTATGTAAGAGCAAATTTTTTTACATTTTTCCAAACTCGATTTTTTCTAAAAAAAAAAAAAACAATGCGAAAATAGTCCCATTAACTATTTTTAATGTTTTCTCAATATTATTATTATTTTTAGTGCATTAAAAAGTAATTTTACAAAAGAAAGAAAGATGTATACGGACATATTTCATGTGTAATTATATATGATTACGAATATTTATGCGTGTTTATGTATGTTTATACATATTTATACATATTAATGTATAAAAAATTTTTTACCGGGTATCATCGATATTATAAGATTCCCTCTATAATTTACCGTTTCTTGTGTAATAAGGCTGAGCCGTGATCAGGATAAAAATATTTTGGTAATCTGAAATGTCAGACAGGTCTACTATTTTGCAATAAAAAGAATGTATGCAAGATTAAGTAAAAGTAAAAGAAGCGTGCATAGTAATTTCTGACACCGAATATATTCAGTCTTTGACTACACATATAAAAACATTTTAACTTTATTTTAAGCTATTTAGTAAGGTTTTTCGCAATCGATCGTAGTCTACTATTCTGGATTCTAATCATTACGAAATTCTGTTATGGACAATCAGTAATTACGCGATAAGCATAAATCTAAAAGGCGTGTCATCAAAACAAGTGGCTTTGACTGAATCATCGTGTGTCGAACAGAAAACTATCTTGTAAATACAAAGCTACCTTTGTTCTCACGAAATGACGCAGACTTATCTATTAACATAAATAAAGAAACGAACTATGAATTCCTCTCTGATTTACGCATTATTTATCATTTTAATTTAATGTTAATTACAAAGCTGAGTCTAAAATCATAAGATAACATTAAAATATCTTAATGTTTACCTTATGCGTCGATTTTAGACATTCTGCTCCTTTTTTGTTAACAAATTTTTTTGTTAACAATTGTTAAACAAAAAAGTTAAAAAAATTTTTTTTCTTCATAACATTGAAGTACTCTTGAAACCGTACAACTTTTGTTTAAAAAATTTTTTGAAGGATAAATATTACCTACTTCATATATTCTCCTTATTCTATCTTAGTATATAAATATATAAGCACTAGAAAATATTTTACAAACAAAGTATATATACGGCATATTAATAAATTTCCATCCTTCATTGATTTATCATCATTTACGACAATATTAGCGATTATTTATTTAAGGGATGTTGCAAGGGACACAGATATGCGTCTAATCAATAAAAGTTAATAATTTAAATTATTTATGTAACATTAATTTATATTTGTAATTATCATTAAAATCTGGAAATTATGTATCCACATAATAAAGCGAAACAAGTCCTTCGCATCGTCAATATCTAGTTAGGACTATAAAATGACAAGAATTTAGGAGCATTGTGTCGAATGTAGAAACTCATTACGCAATTAGATTATATTAACCACAGGAATTAAACAATTTTCGGTTTGACATTCATGTATTCAGCGTATTGTGACATTTATTAAATTGATATGACATACTGAAGATGACCAGAATAATAAAATAATATTTCTTTTTTACGATTGTATTTTATGATCATCTTTTTTTATAAATCATCTAATAAATGTTATTTTTGTCTTTCTTTTTTATATCTGCGTCTGCAACTCTCGACTCTGTGGATTTATCATTCCTCGTCGACTCGTTTGTTCCAGGTTATTCGAATTGGAGCGACTTATGAGCGTTCAAGCATAATCGGTCTTTATTACTCGACTGGTTCGGACAAAGTGCGCGATGGAAGTACTGATGCACGAGGCGAGCAATCGGCAGGAAAATAACGCGAATGCGTCAGCCTGTATATCTGAATCCAAATCTACGTTCAAGAGACGAGAGGACAGTATGCCATCCGACGCACACAGCAAGGAATTGGTCGACATCATCTTCGAAAACATCACCTACACTGTCAGCCGTCGTTTCAGAAGAGGTAAGCTATCCTCAAACTCTTTTTGTTACATATTGGATTAAGAACTCACTCAGATTACAAATACTATATAAAAATAAAGTAAATTTGACCCTTTTAATAATTAATTTGGCCCAGACAGCACTCATGTCAAAATCGGGACATAAATTAAACGTCTTAAAAACATCGTAAAATCGTTTCAAAATATCTTGTATCCTGATTTTTTGGACATATGTGTTGTCTAAGCATTTTTTTAAATTGAGCTAAAGTTATCTTATTTTACAAGAAAAGTTAACGATTTTTTGCTGAAATACCTAAAAATTTAACTAGATACCGGTCTTAAAATAATTTTAGAATAGTAACAGAGTAGTAACAGAGTAGTTGCAGGAAAAATTACCCCCATTTCTCCTATTTTTTCTGACTTCTGTGGCGTAAATCTCAGCGCGGCGTATTTGTCGGAGTTATCCTATTGTTTAGATTTCTCACACACTCACATATACACACACACATCGAAAAATCATATAATTATCATGTATAATATTAAAATTTTTCCTACTTTTATGTAATGTAATAAAAGCGTGTGTAAAAAGCTTATCTTTATTTTTTTCTTAGTTTCCTATTATGAGATACCATCTCATATGAGAAAGTCCTTGTATGCCTCATATTAGAAACGCTTTTTTTGAATGATCAAAATCAGCACTTTTGATAAAAAAATTTCACATATAATAAATTATAATTATTATTGACTGCTAACTTTGGCGATAAAACTTAAATATATTTCCTATAAATTTGACATGAAGATAAAAATTGAGGTTACAAATTAAATAAATTACAAGCCTTTAAAAAAGGTATCTTATATAATAAAGGCGACTTTACCCTATATAATAAATAGTGTTTATGTTTTTATTGCTTTCCACAAAGTAATTTCTCATTAAATTTTAGCACGTATGCATATTTCGCAAAAAATTTTTTTACGTAAAGAAATATTTAATAATTAACAACAATAATTAGTCGATTATAAGCATCAGTGATAATTATAACAATAGAAGAAAATTTATTCGGAATTTATTCGGAACAAGAAACATAAATAACGACTTTCAAAGCGTTAAGTAATCATCACCTTGAAAAAATTTCAGAGGAGAAAGAAATCTTGCATGGGATTAGTGGAAGGCTTCCTAGCAAACAGTTGATCGCTTTAATCGGACCATCCGGCGCGGGAAAATCCACATTACTCGACATCTTGTCCGGTTTTCGAACAACCGGAATGGATGGTTCCATATATGTTAATGGTCGTATTCGACATCTTAATAATTTTCGGAAGTAAGTACAGCTTCGATACTTTCGATATCATTAAATTTGAGACTTTTTAAATTGTTAATTTATATAAAATGCGTATTTAAATAAATAGAGAATTAAAGATATTTTATATACATCTTGTTCTCTCTTCTTTCTCGATTCTACATTATGTGTATTTACACTGTTGACAATTTCTTTAGAAATAAATATTGTTTTAGACACGGATATCAATCGCATCAATGTATGTATTATTTTAACGCTTCATTAATTCTCTCCCCAGATGCAGCGCGTACATCACGCAAGACAATCGATTGGAACCCCTGCTCACCGTGATTGAGAATATGAGGGTCGCCGCCGATTTAAAACTGCCTTCGAGCACACCAAAACACAAGAAAGAGATGATCGTGAGTAAAAATTTAGCCAAAACTATTTTATATAATTTATTAAAAAAGAAATCGTCATGAAATTTACTAGAACTTATTGAAGAAAATTCTTTTTATTGAAATTTATTGAAGAATTATTACAATGTTTTAGCAGATCTAATATTTAATTAATATATTTTATAATTACTTAATTATTATTTAAAGATAATATAAAAATGTTTATTACTAGCTGCACCAATATTAATCGTCTTATCCTATATATTAATTGTATGACAAATGAAATTTACTGTTGAGCTGATTTAAATGAATTATAATACTTTAGAAGGATTAATTAATATAATGTTTCAGATCGAAGATATTCTCACGACACTTGGCTTGTACGAACATATGAACACGAGATCCGGTCAATTAAGCGGCGGTCAAAAAAAACGGCTCTCCATAGCTCTTGAATTAGTCAATAATCCCACGGTGATGTTCCTCGATGAGCCAACCACGTAAGTTTAATGTAACTTTGATTCCCAGATAACATTTCGTGTAAAAACAAAGCAATGTAATTTATTTGCTGATACTTGTGTTGTAATGTTGCCATGGTAATGGCAAAAACATTTGCTAAATAAAATTTTGCTTGCATGTTGCCACCAAATTGCCGACACATATCAGTAATTAATAACATATAATATTTGTGACAAAAATATTTACAAATATTGTTCGAATAGTGCCATAATTTTGCCAAATTAACATTTGTACTTTTGATGATGAGCAAAACTGCTTCAATTTTGCCGAAATATTGCCATAATCAAACACTTTTACCACAATTATTACCGCAAAGTTACTGTAAAGTTACTCTACTTAGTTTGTGTGTTTCTTTGCTTGGAATATTGCATCAAATGAGGACTCACCTTGTTGGCAAATTGCTTGCAACATTTTTAGCAAATTTTCAACAAAACGCCGGCAAAATGTTATCTGGGTTATTCAATGTTGTCTAACTTTTGTCCGTTTTATTTATTTTACGATTTAAAAAGATTTAAAATGCTCTTTAAATCCTTCATCAATAAAATCTTTAATTGCTTCTTAGTATTCATTTTTTGTTCTCAATAAATATTCAATAAACACATTTACGTAAACGCAATTATCTTGCAATAATCTACGCAATAATTTTCCGTTAACTAGTTCTGTCTTACAAAATGAATAATCTCACTTCGAGCAATTTAGTTATTTATTTATTCATTTCTTTATTAAAATTGATAGTTATTTATTTATTTATTTCTTTATTAAAATTGATAGAGTCTCTCTATCTAGTAAAAATAAACAGTCTTTAATAATTTTTTGTTTTACTTTATTATTTTATTGCTATATATTTTATCGACATTTGTATTATTATATCATAGTACTAGTCTTTAGTCGCCGCAAGGAGAATTCACGATTATTTTACATATTATATTGCATATTAACGTTTTTATGAGTAATTGTCATATTAACCTTTTTTTAAAGTATCTTTATGAGTAATTATGTGTGTCACATATATTAACCTTTTTTTGGAGTATAATGTAATATCTAATATTTCTAAAATTTTTAGTCAAAATCATTAATAACAATTGATTGATGGAATACCATTAACATTGTTAGTTCAACGGATTATTCATTTAAAAAAAAATGTCTTGTAATATTTGTCATATTTGTTACAGAGGTCTGGATAGTTCATCTTGCATGCAAGTCGTAAATTTGTTAAAAATATTGGCGCGACAAGGGAGAACAATAATTTGTACTATCCATCAGCCCAGTGCATCTTTATTTCAATTGTTCGACCAGGTAAGTAAATGCGTCACTGAAATTAGAAATTACTATAAAAATTATAAAAGTTTGCTTAAAAACATGTAAGATAATTAATAATATTACTTCGCGTGATATCAATATACAAATTGTTTTAAATTTCATCTTTACTCAGTAAATACAGTGTTACATGTTTACTAAGTGAAATGCGTTTATAATTAGAATAATAAGAAAATCAAAATTCTTACAGGTGTATGTGTTGACGAATGGAGACTGTCTGTACCAAGGAGCAACAAGCAAACTCTTGCCATATCTGGAAAGTATGAAACTGCCGTGTCCTATGTATCATAATCCGGCAGATTACAGTACGTATAATTACTTTTTAGCAAATTACTCGAGAATTTCATTCGTTTGATCAGCTAATATTGATATATGCAAATATTGTAGTAATTGAGCTTGCTTGTGGCGAGTACGGTTATGAGAAAATCAATACGTTGATAATGGGATCGCAAAATGGACGAAATTTACAGTGGTTCGACAATCCAAAAGCCTTGAAGGATGCGAAAAGTTTAAGAGGTACTTAGAAAAGAAAATATAAAAATCACTATGACTATAAAATTATGTAATTTTACAACGATCATCTTTATTATTCGTTAAAATAGATTAGTCTGTATTAGAGATGCACCGGATATCCGAAATAATTTTTGATTTTTTAGCGGAACATCCTCTGAAGAATGAAGTGAACGATAACAGTGGCTTACACGCGACAAATTTCGTTCATCAAATCAAGATCTTGCTAAGGAGAGGCTTTATCATGTGTAAACGAGATACGGTAAGAATTGTTTGTTTATCTATTACATTTTAATACACATGCCAATGATGATTTTAATCAGCGATACGCGTAATCCTTGAAAGTTTCTCAAATCCTTGAAAAATTACTCAAGATCCTTCTTTTTAAGATTACGCGGAGTGTTTAATTCCTACAATTGTTTTATTGATTAAATTGAATAAAATAAATAAAATCTTAAAAATATTAAGAAGTAATATTTTAAGAATTCAGAGAATGTGTCAGTCGTAAAAAAATTCAAAGCGCTTTCGATCTGACGTAAAAAACGCTTGCACTACGATCGCATGAATTCCATTTAACAATATATTGTGCACATTATATATCGTAGACTCTGACACATTTACGCATCGCTGTTAACATACTCGTCGGTGTAATGCTGGGCACTGTCTTCCTGCGATCCGGTGCCGACGGTTCCCGCGTTTTGGACAATTATAATCTTTTGTTTGCTATCCTTATACACCACATGATGACGACGATGATGCTCACGGTAGTTACCTGTAAGTATACGCGTACTTTTCGTAAATGGCTTGCCATGGCTTCGCGATGACTAACTTTCACAAATGTGAGTTTGTATAACGGAAAGCATCTTATCTTTAATTTGTAGTCCCAATGCAAATGTCTATCCTTCTGAAGGAGCACTTCAACAGATGGTACAGTCTGAAGGCATTTTACACGGCGACAACGTTGATTGACGTGCCTATTTCGATAATATGCTGTGTACTTTTCTCGATAATCGTCTACTTTATGTCAGCGCAACCATGGGAAATTATTCGATTTTCTATGTTCCTGTCCATTAGTCTATTAATCTCGTTTCTAGGACAAGGTACCGGGCTTATGATAGGCGCTGTATTTAATGTCGTAGTAAGTATAATTAATTATTAATTAGAACCAGGGAATGGAAGTAACTCGTTACTTATAATGAAGTTACAGTTACAAGTTTTTTTTTGGAAATTTTACTTTACTTGTAACTGCGTTACTTTTTTTCTTTGGTAACTGTAACGGTAACGAAGTTACATTTTTTTGATAACGGTAACGAATTTTACAATTATTTTTATCGTTACTTTACACACGATTGGACACGGTACAATTGGACACAAGCCACTCATAGCACTTGAGACTAGAAAGCCCTTATGCCCATTCGTTGTGATTAGTGATCATTGTTTTTAAAAAAATAACGGAAAAGTAACGGTAACTGTAACGAGTTACTTTTACAAATCGATAACTAATAATGATAACTTGTTACTTTTTCTACTCGGTAACGAGTAACTGTAACTTGTTACTTTTAAAAAGTAACTTTCCATTCCCTGATTAGAACTATTGTTGATAATAATTATCAGTGATACTGTTCGTAGGCCGTAATGTTTGTTATTTAATTATATACAGGGTGACCCACGTAAAGTATTACAAGCTAATAATTTTAAAAATATTAGTCCTATCAAAAAATTGTTCATGAGAAAGTTTCATATATTCGAGGGGCCTTTCTAACTATGTAAACAAAAATCCATCCCCCCGTGAAGAGGGGTGGGGAATAATTTCAAAGTTTGAAATGGGACCCCCTGTAAAATGTTACATATTTGGATTCTACGGAGAAAAATAAATAAACTTTGTCTGAAACATTTCTTTGGAAAATGCTCCTATCAAAAGTTATAAACATTTAAACTTTAATGTAGAGTGCATTGAAATTATTGATAAATTAAATAAGACTCGTAATTTTTTCTGTTTTTTTTTATTTTATTAAATGTTCAAATTGGTGACCATTAACATCTAAACACTTATTAATTCTTTTTACAAAACTTTGCCTAACTCTAAACAACATTTCTGGATTCACTTTAGTACAAGCTGTACGTTTCTCCGTTTAAAGTCTTCTTTTATCGTAAATAGTTGAGATGTGACTTCCTCTTTGATATACTCCCATAAAAAATAGTTCAAAAATATAATATCAGGGTGAATGAACGAGAGGGTCATTGAACAGGACCTTCCCGACCTATCCACCTATCACGAAATATCTTATTTAAAAGAGTACGCGTTGCTCTGGAAAACTGAAGAAGTGCACCATCTTATTGAAACCACATTATATCGATGTTCAATCCTTTTATTAATTTATTATCAATTTCTTTTGACTTTGATACTACCAAATGCGTTATTAATTTGTTTTTATTATGTTACTGATATGTTATATAAATTTATTGCAAGTATCAGCAATTCGCCCTATAGCTAAGAGTGCATGCTGCAAACTGCATGTTTATTGCAAAATGTTCCATAAAAATGTTCAACTTTTAAAGTAAAATTAATAAAAGAAACATTTTAACTTGCAGAATGGCACATTTATAGGGCCAACATTGGCATGTCCACTAATGATGTTCGCTGGATTTGGAGTATCATTACGTGATCTACCAAGCTATCTTAAGTGGGGTAGCTATATTAGTTATTTGCGATATGGTCTAGAGGGGTAAGAATTACTTTGCAAATTTTGTATTACTTAGTAGCAATATATATTATATATATATATATATTTATCACGTGTATTTTCAATAGTATTTTCAATTATTCATATTTATAATAAAACTTCACATAATTTTATATATACTGTATGGTTTAAAGAATTGTGTTTAAATGAGAATTATTTGATATAATATAATAAATTAATCTAAAATTTAATAATTCAAAATTATATAAATGTAAAATATTTAACGTTAATACTATTCGACGTTAATTTAACGCCGTAGGTTTGTCGGGGCTATCTATGGGCTGGACAGACCCATTCTAGACTGTAAACAGAAGGGTGAGTTTTATTGTCATTATAAATATCCTTCGAAATTTCTCTCAGACATCTCTATGAGAGGAGACCAATTCTGGAACGATGTTATCGCGCTTGCTACAATATTGCTCATCACACGATGCAGCGCATATTTATTATTACGATGGAAACTAATGTCATATCGATAATATCGATGATACTGATGGACCTTTAGAATGTGATTTTTTTGTACTCCAACTATGTATTTAAGTAACTAAGAGATTTAAGTACGTACTTATTATACTCTCGATTTTCCAATTTATAGAATTTAAGTTTTGCTCGAAGCCACATTTGCCGTGTAGTTTTCAAAATATTAAAATAATTCAAAATATCGAATAATAATGGAGTAATTAATTGAAAATATTGGAAATTATAATCAGAATGTTAAGCGTACGTATGTATTCTTTTTGTATGCAACTTTGATAAATTATCCGATTATTTCGTAATAGTCGCGAACCAATAAGACTGTGCGTATATCTACGTAACAAATGTATGTATATATGTATGTATGTACAATCTTCGAGTTCATATTGATGGACATCGAAACTAGAATATGTATATGTTACGTAATACTGGTAATGGATACTGCGATAATCATATTTAATTTTTATTAATGTAAAGATAGTTTTATGGCTTCAAGAATAAATCAAATATAGATAAACTGTCAATATGAGCTTCCGCAGTTGTTGGCGCATAAATAATATATTTATATAGTGATAAGATATAATTTGTAAACAATTAGGATGTATTAACCAACAAATTTAATTGCAAACGTTTTGACTCTGTTTTTGAGTCTTTTTTTTTTAGCGCGGATCGTAAATATTACAGTTTGTACTTTTCGTATTAAAGAGAATTCGAATTCAGAGTTGAGATTGTTTGCAAATTATATTTTATCGCTTTATAAATATGTTATTCAACAATTGCGAAGGTTCATATTGACATTTTGTTTATATATTTTATTTAATTTTTATATTTAAATGTGATATACATGCGAAATGATATGCAAGGCCTATATGATACTGCGTGATAATGTATAATGTAATGTTAATCAGTAAAACATTTCTATCAAAAAACACTACTTGAACTTTATATATCGAGTCATATTCTAATTCTAATCGGGTCTGTCACAATGCTTGACGTCTGACGATTTTAATTCACTCGAAGTTTTGATAGATAAATACATCAAGGATAAAAAGTGTGGATTACGTCAGTCCTTCAATAAGAGAGCTATGCAAATTGCAAGTAAAAACATTGATTTTAAAATGCAGAAGTACTCTTTATATTAAGAGATAATTATTTTAATATATTTTTTAAAAATTGTAAAAAAAAATTCGAACTGCTTTTGTTGAAACAGTAAATATATTATAAAACAATCATCTTTATTTCAATCCTTTGAAAATTAATTAATCGAATTACTAGAATCCGAAAAACAGTGCTGATCCAGTGTAAATCGGTATATGGATATTTCTGGATCCAGAAACACCAATTTTCCGAGTACCAATTTTCAAGTCAATCGTAGGTAAAGAAAAATGTATGCTTCAAAGGGTTAATTGAAAATTTTGGGCTTATAGTTATTCGACAACTTTGTTAAGTCGACGCATTGATTATTCACTTATCCTAAGATATATTAGTTTATTATACTATTATATTACTATTATATTTAATTTTTTTTAATATAAAATGCTAATCTTTATATTATCATAATTAGTGTTATAAAAAATAAATCTTCTGCATGTTTTATAATTGAATTTATTATACACATATTTATAAAATACAGAGTGCAAAAAGTTTTATACCACTTTTACATACCTAAACCATAATTTACCTTAACATTCTGCATACTGTTGCAGAAAAAAAACTTGCTCAATAGATAATTTCTTGTTTAAGACATATTTTGAAAATATTTTCTCGTTCAAGATGATGTTAACCGAATACATCACTTTTTTGCATGATAAATTTTCCAACGAAATACTGTATAGATGATTACGTGTAAAAAGAGTATCCAACAGCAAAGTATTATCAATATTATGTGAAATGACACTGCTGGCATGCTCATCATCGAGAGAATCTTATTTGGTGAACGTAAGTAACAATAAATTTCCGAGCATAGCAAATTTGGTCGATCAAGATAGATAGCCTGCATTATTCCTTCAAATGCATATCTGCAATAAAATTTTATGTTTTTTAAATTTACTGGAAAATACGATAAATTAAAAATATAATAAAACATGTCTCTACACATAAGCAAAAATAACTCTTGATAAATTATAATATTATTATAAATTAAAAAATGGTTCATATATGAAAAAAATTATATTTAAGTAATAATAAATTTAAATGCTAAAAGTTTTAAATTGATATGCAAAGTATAAAATTGTCTGTACCTGAAGAAACTCACAAAGCTTAAAGGTTGCAGATATACCGACATTTCATTTAATTTCAAGAAAAATCCAGAGAACAGCAATAATGGTATACTGGTTGCCGGTATTAAAAATATCCCTATCTGAAAAAAATTATATCTAATCATTACTTTCTCATATTAAATAACAATTGAATTGAAATTTGTATGATACAAGCTGATCGATCAATTTGAAAACTTATTATTATAATTATTTAATAATTTATTATTTTATTGCTATTACAAATAATTATAATCGTAATATTTTCTGAAATATTATTATGATATGCAATATTGAATTATTAAAACTTTTCTAATAATGTAAAATTTACATTATGTAAATATTAATTAAAATAAAAGATAGGCCGTTGAAATACCTCAGTGCCAAAAGCTGCGCCTGTAAGTATCCCAACCGTTTGCCCAATAATTGTAATCAACAGACAAATGCCCCACGTTTGCAGAAATCTATCATATTCCATTGGCTGTCCTGTCATATAATATGATATAAACAGAAAAGGTGAGACGCAAAATATCTAGAAATTAAATAAATTTGTAATTGATTTGAAAATCAATGATAATATATATCTATTTAAGAATAAGGTACGACTGTGTAAATACACTACTCAATAAAATTAAAGGATCACCTGTTTCACCCTACAAAATAGACAAACTTCAAGATAGAATAACTTCGTAAAAAATCATCGTATCGAGATGTTTAAAAAAACATTTTACAGCTTTAAATCATTACTTTTCAGATCGGCACTTAAAAAATCGATCTTACTGATATTTTGTGAAGTTACATAAACATAAATGAAGACGCATCAGATCTCAAAATTTTTTACGAAATTTACGAAATTTTACGGCGCGAATTAAAAATTGCGCACAAATGCGGTTTACAGCTTTCGAAAGAGCGAATCTTTAGCTTTAATTTACTTTTTTATTGACTTCTGTATGATTTTTTGCATCGAGTTATTCAACATCAAAGCAAAAAGAGTCGTATTTGCTTCAACGTTGAATAACTAGGACAAAAAATCATACACGCTTCATAAAAAAAAACAAATTAAAGGTAAAGGTTTACTCTTTCGAACGATGTAAATCGTATTTGTGTACAATTTTTAATTCGTCCCATAGAAGTTCGCAAATTTCGTAAAAAATTTATATATACCTACACATATATATATATATATTTAGTTACAATATTACATTTAGCTAGAACTTCAATTCTGAAAGAAATAATATTAGTAACAGAATTATAACGCTGCATTGAAACATACTTGAATCGGAAGATCCGTTAATACTTTTACGCTATAGTAGGCTCTCAACGAGTACCAATTATTTAAATGTTCCCGTAGAAATACTGCCGCTTCCGTAGGAACTACAATCAGATAACATCTTGGTAAAAAATGGTTCGTATATAAATTATATGTAATAATTGTATATAATTATATAAAATTATATAATTATACAAAAAATTGACGTATTTTACATACAATTATATATAATTATATGTATATAAAATATGTCCATATACTATATACATATTCTCCCGCGATGATATCTATAATTATTTTTCAAAGTTCTTAAAATTTATTTATCACAATTTTTTAAACATAGTAACTGTTAAGAATATTATCAAAGAGATTTTATCAATTTTTTAGAATTATATCAAAAAGATTACAGATAGTAATAATTTAATTATTACCAATAAAATCACGTGAATCATACATTACCACAGTATAGGTAAGAACAGTAGGTTCACTCAATCAAAAATGATGCTAATGATCATCCCTTGCGCATAATCGTTCTGCACAACAGCATGGCGCATCAATCAGTTTCCTCTATTCAAATATTACAGGAAGCTAAGCAACTTCGATCTTATAAGTACAACTGACAACATGGCGGTCATTTAGCAGTTAGTTCAAGGTCGGCACTTTGTGCCGACAAAGTGAGCCTACTGTTCTTACTTATACTGTAATAACATTACGTTCATACCTAAAAGAAGAATCACTTACATATTTGCACTGCCGGCATGGCACTTGCGAAGAATAAAAATAACAGAAAAAAAAATAAGCAAGCAATGTTACTGCCTACATTCTCCGCATTGTTGCCGAAATTATAAAAAATTATTCCTAATAACAGCCCGATTATGATGTGTGCCGCCAATCTTAATTGTGTTAATATCTGTAAGATGAATATAGAAACGATTTTGATTTTCCAAGCACATTGTTCGAATATTACTTTAAAAAATTTCTACTCACAGTATCTCGCCTCATGCAGATTAGAGCTCGTAAAAATAATATTCTTTGCTGCTGCCATATCGATTTTTTTAATACTACGCTATTTATAGGTATACTTATATCGTCAATTTCACGTTTCTGCTTAAAATCAGTTAATGAATCCAATTCTGTAACAAATCAGTTTATTATTAAGAATAATTATTATAGTAATAATTGAAAAATTTGTATTTGTATTTATATCTACAGGATATCTATTGTATAGGCCGCGGCCTAAATGCACGGTGTAAACGTAGCCTTTGAATCCGTGTTCGAGCCTATAGGATATTCACAAATCATATTCAATCTCAAGTATAATCACTCATATAACGACTCACGATAATAAGCGACTGTTTCTCTAGTCGCTTCCGTTTATGTAATTTCAATAATATCGGAAATAAATCTTTAATAATATTATATTCGTTCAGTTCAATAAATCCGTAATTTAATTGACAATATTTGATATTTTTTTTTAATATTAACTTAAGAAATTTATTCGTGCATTTCATCAGAGTTATCTACATTGTTTTCAAACAGTATTTGCTTCAACAATTTATATTTACACTTCTTTATAATTTCAGGATACAGTCACAAAGTAATCAATCTTTAATCACATCCCAATTAGCAAAGTTTGTCATTTTGACGTCAAATTCAAGTCATGTTTGTACAAATGACGTCAAGTGACCAATCAATGCCAAAGGAAAGTTCTCTGCATGAGTCTATACATTTATATTCATTTATGTTATCAATATTACGTTTAGGACTTGAGATTTCATAAATCTATGCTCAGAATTAGAATCAGCGGTACTAAAAACCTCCAAATACATTATTTTGGAGAAAAAAATTTTTTTTTATTTGATCGTATATTTCTTGCCGGTAAAGCCACTTTTATGGCACAGCACAAATCTTGATATTCTGTGCCATGTGTATCCTGTGTAACTACATAGAAAAATTTTCAAGAAAAAAAACCACTATTTTAACGAAAAAATGCCAGCAGTCTAAAGGTTAAGTTCTATGTTTTTGTAAAAAATGCAGTAAATATTCGACAAGTAAGATATTAATACTTTCGTCATTTAATCATCGTCAAACAAAATGAAAAATTATTGTATAAATTGTACTAAAATAATAATTATTAATGAATTATTAATGGATTATTATATTGATATAATCGAGGTAATTAAGAATAAAACGTTTAAGATTTGAATAATAAATATATAATATATTTACCATTTTCATTGTGTTTACTGTGTGATCTGATCTTTTCGTATTCATCATGACAGATCTTGTATAGATTTTTTAAATCTCCACCCCTTTGCTCGGTTATTACCTCAAGCACTGCAATTAGAAGAGTCAATTGTACTTTGTTTTTTTAATTATAGATTTAATCGCGTTACAGTTTGCACTTTTTGCACTTAGAAACCTTTTTCTCTCAAACAAATCTTATGATGTCTTTAAACAATAAAACAGAATTTCAGATAAGGCTAATGAGAGTCAAACGCTGATGTAAGAGCAAAGAATTAGGAGATGCGGATAATATTCAGGTGTTAATGGTTATCTTCATTTATTGGTTATCTTCATTTATCAAACGTTTCGGCTCACTTTGGAGTCATCCTCAGCGAAAAATAGAAATATAAAGTCCTCCATTGAGAGCAAGTCACTCGCAGATTGACAGAAATGAAGTAATCAATACGCTCAATGGGAAACAAAAAACAAAGTTCAAAAACTTTGATTCACAATTTTAAAAATTAAGATATAAATTAAACGTGTCGTTCTTCAGATTATAGAATCGTGTCAGTTCGTCGTGACGTGTCGTTTAAATCAATTTTATATATTTTTTTAGTTAATTATAAAATGTATTTAAAAAAAATCTTTTTAAATACATTTAAAAAATTTGTATTGCAGACTTAACGAAAACAAATTCTAAAGTTATAAAAATATTTTTAAAAATGCGTACAACTAATTCCATTATGTCAGTGCCTTTTTTAATTCTTTTGTTCTCTCGTAATTCTTTCATTAATCCAGATCAGTAGAGTAAACATTACCAAATTCAGCTATGTTATAGAAGCTGGGGCATGTGAACCCGGCAATGCTGTACGTGTTTAAGATCTCACTCTTGGGACCGCAGTACATACATTTGCCTCGGTCGAGTACCATAATGTTATCAAAGAGCGAAATCATCTGACTACTAGGTTGATGTATCACGCAGACCACAGTGCAATTCGCTCTCGCCATATTGTGCAGCATGTTAATGAGCTCAAAATTAAATATAAATTATTCCAACATAATACATTAAAAACACATTATTTAACGAGAGATTTTTAAAAATATTATTAGTAAATCATAACATTTCAGTTACGTTGCAATCTTGTTATATTGCTAGAATTTTCTGCGCTTGTATAGAATTATTAGCAGAATATAACAAGAGATATCAATTTATGTTAATATTAAATAATGCTTTTATAAAACGCAATTATTATTGAGATAGCTATGTTAATAATCTATACCTGATTAGAGGCTACACTATCTAGACCGCTTGTTGGCTCATCTAATAAGAGAACAGATGGCTTAGTGATCATTTCTATGCCAATGGAGAGTCTCTTCCGTTCGCCACCGCTTAATTTATTCGCCAATGTGTTCAGACAATACGACAAGCCAAGATTCTTCACGATATCATTCACCTAAAGAAATAATATCTGATGTGTACGATGCATCAATTTATATAACTTTGTTCGCCTAGCAAGCCATAAAATATACTGGCAGAATTAACAATATAGATATATAAAAATATATAGTAATTATATATATATTTATAATAATTATTATACATATTAAATAATATTTATATTCGTATATTCATATTTTACTTACAACTAAATTAATTGCTTGTTCGTTTTGATTAACGTTGAGTTTCATTCGTGCCGCTATATAAAGAGTTTCTCTAGTTGTGAGAAACGGCAATAGATCGAATTGTTGCGGCACATAGCACACCTGTTTGCGGAACGTCCCTTTATTCTGTTCAACACCATTTATGGTGATGGTGCCCTTAACGTCGATTAGTCGTTTGACCGATATGATTTTCAGCAGAGTAGTCTTTCCGGCACCGGAAGGACCTATGATTACCGTGACTTTTCTTGGTTCGAAGTGCCCCGTTACATTATGAAGAATTTTTTTCTCAGTTTCTACGGAGTAAACATTCTTCTTTAATTATATTTACACGTAAAAAACGCAATATACACTATGTGTTTAGGATTATAGATTAATGACTTGAATTTGACGTCAAAATGACGAACTTTGCTACCTTGGAAGTTAAATTACAAAGATAAGTATATCTATTATATAATTCCAATCGGGAACAGAAAATATATACGCATTTATTAATTAAATTATATTCTTCTCACAGATTGTGTTTCTTAGGTTAAAATAATTTTCTAAGAAATAACGCAATGTGTCTGTATATGCTGGAGAAAGTCGCCATTACTGTGTTTGCCATAACACTATTTTTTAATTATATTTCTTAATTAAAAGTTGAAAATAAAACTTTAAAAATGTAAATACAAACTAAAAAGTATCTTCTATCAGATGATATAGCAGATTTTATATAAGCGTTCCTTCTAGCATTGAACTTGTATTTTTTTCTTGAGTTCTTTATGAATTAGCGTAATCTATTCGAAATGAATTCAAAAAGAATTAAAAATATATACAAATATATTTATATACATTACATATGTTAACTGAAAGTAATATTTAATTTGTGTAAAAACTAAAGTATGATTTATTCTTATACAAAATAACGAAATAAAAAAGACTAGAAAAAACTTTTTGAATCTGAAAAAAAACTCACAATTGATGACGTAAAAATAAAATCAATACAATAATAATGCCTCTTTCAATGTGTTTTTGATAGTCTGTGTGTGTTGTTAACTTATATCCTTATATTATGTCTCTTGTTTGTCTCATTATAATATTACATCACTTCAAATGAGACTCAACACTCGATACATTGACAACTTAAAAACCGCAACGACGATCCTGTAAGTTAAGAATAAATAATTTATTGTTAAATTTTTATAATTATATAACGGTTCAATGAATTATTGTACAGTGTGCCAGGAAGTGCAATGGCATCGTTGTCACAACACTACGTCTTAGCTGGCTAATTCAATTAATCACGAGCATTGATAAGGATCCGAAACAAGATCGAAACGTTTGCATATTATTTGAAATTTTTATAAATAAATTAAACTCCATACCGACATCCTGTGTTCTAATAGGCATTATTATTGTATGATTTACGTCAATTGAGCTTTAAAAAACTTATTTTATTATTATATTATAAAAATAAAATCTTTAGGGATTCTCAGGAATACTTTTAGAACAAAAATGCGATAAAGCAGGAATTCATTTCGTAAGTTAGGAATTAAAAAAGAATTTTTTTCGTTATCTGAGGTTAGATTAATTGTATCGTTCTCTTGATCTCATCCTAAAAAAAAAATTAAAGATAAATAATTGCAAATTGTGTACAATGACGTAGAATTCCAAAACAGATGGTTGAATAATAATTTATATTTTCTCATTCTGTTGCGTAAAAATTCATAAAAATTAATTTTGTTTCATGATTTTGAATAATTCGTACGTATCTTATATTAAATGGAAATTAAAAAAATATGCGTAATTCGAGAAGTGAAGCAACTAGGTATTTATGGTATATCGCGATATGTGCTCATAACTGGTTTGTTGTTATCGCTAAAAATTACATCAGTGCGCAGCTATCTAAAAATATCAAAAGATATTGCGAAGTGTCTACGCGAATAAATAAATTTGTTTTTTTAAAACTAAAGTACACTCTTTGTACTTAAAGTAAAATAGCTATATATGTTTAAAATTTGGTGAAAGTCAATAACGAAAATTCTAATGCAATTTAATGCGATAAAAAACAAATCTAATGTACATTGAGAACGTAGAAAAATCACGACTTTCATAGATATGTAGGACGACGAAATGAGCTTGCCTTTGCGATTGCGACGAACAGAGTAACAGAGGTCGTCGAATTCGATATACATTTGCGAGTTTCGCGACTTCTCGAGTTCTAGTAATTTTTTCGATTCCTGCACATGAATCTTGCAGTCGCTGGTTAGCATTCCCGCTGCATCATTTTCATTGTTTGCTTCCAGCATTTTGCTAAACACTTCGTAGAATTGCCTGTCCAGTGATTAAGTGAAGAATTGGTTTTTACACCGCGAGTGATTGATGTATGATGATCGTTGAATATCTTATCAATCATATATAACGAATTATAATATTACATCACTTCATTTTGATTTTATGCGTTGATTTCTTATTGCTGATTATAAACGTATAACAGGAAAGTTATTTCACTTTTCATTTTCACAAAACGAGTGAACGTAGTGTTTGGGAAGTGTATCACACGAGTTCTCAGTTGCTATTAACATTGGATGTCTACGAGTCGCAGTCGTCGAATGGTGCACTATACTGCATTACTTAAATGATAAAATGGTCTCTCTTGATCATATTATACTCAATGACTGTATGATGAATAACCTTGATCTTTTAATTATCACGATTAAGGGTTAACCGTGAGTTGTGAAACTGGGTTTATGTAACATAAATTAATAAATTTTATAGTACATTGAATATAACCGAGATTTTTTAAGGTATATATGTACATACACTACTCAACACAAAATAGAGAAACAAATAGATATCCGTAAAACCTGAAAATTTTGTAAAAATTTTACGAAGATTTGTGGCGTGAAGTAAAAATCACACAAAAATGCGGTTTACAGCAATCGAAAGAATGAATTTTTATTTCCAATTTGTTTTTAGCGCTGTATAATTTTTTTTCGCTGACTTATTGAACGTTGAAGCAAAAATGATCACTTTTGCTTCAATTGTTGAATAACTCGATCGCCGATAAAAAAAATCGTGCAATGGTCAGTAAAAAAGCAAATTAAAGGTAAAAATTTACTCTTTCGATTACTGTAAACTGTATTTTTGTGTGATGCATATATTTACTTCACGCTATAGACCTTTGTAAAATTTGTTCAAAATTTTTAGATTTGATGGATATCCATTTGTATCCGTGTAGCTATTATGTCCCTAAAAAATCAGATTGAAATATCAATTACCGATTTCGAAAGTAGAGATCTCAGCCTTTAAAATACTTTTCGTATAATCTCGTTATGACCATTTTCGAGACGAAATTATTCTATCTTGAAGTTAAAGGATCATTTAGAATTAACGTTCAATAAAAACGCTAAACTCAAAGTTTACGTATCTTTGCGAAAAATGATTAATAGCGTTTTTTATTGGCAAAACTAACGCGCACTCAGTGCACTTTAAACCCATAGTACAACAATCGTAAAGATATACGTTTAATAACAATATATAAACGAATCGTGAAATATTCGATACATTTTATTGTGCTATTTGATAAAATAAATTTTGAGCATTTTATCAATTGAGATATCTCACTTTTATATTTTTTTAGAACAGTGTACAACAGCTTCAATGTGGATTGAGTGCGCACTAATTTTGTTAATGAAAAACGCTATAAGAAGCGATATTTAAAAAAGCGTTTTAAAATTTAAACCAAACATCGTTTCGTAATTATTTGTTGTGCCGTTAACCACGGTTTCTCTCGGTTCGGCATCGGTTTCGGAATCCAGCGAGGCAAATTAAGCGAATACACTCGCGTAAAATTGTTTTAAGAAAAAATTAATTTCTTTTCTTTCACAAAATAAAATCTTTATTTTAACACTTCTTGCACAAGTCTTAGTTTCTTACACTATTCACCTTAACGCTATTCGCACTGCAGCTGACTGCAGCTGTATTTTGGTATTACGAACAACGAACTGACAGAGTTGCGCGAGAGAAAGTAGATTGACCACCGCTCGTCTCATATCTCCCCCTTTATATATCTCTTACTTCTGCTGGTCGTATATGCCAAATCAGCGCTTAAGGTACATCCACACAAACTTGCGTAGTCACATAACGTATACATGAAGAAAATTATCCAATCAGCAATCGCATATTCGCATTTCTCTTATAAAGACGCACGTAAAATGTGATTAGATAATTTTCTTTATGTATATGTTTATGCGACTACGCAAGTTTGTGTGGATATATCTTTACTCGTCAACATTTCGGTTATCGGGAATTATCAAAGATGTAATGGTCGAGTTTTGTGGATTGATTTATCGCGCAATTAAGGCCTTAATTGTATTACATCTTTTATATTATCTTTAAACATTTCTCCAAATTTATATTTACAATCTCTTTCAATTCTCGGTATCGAGTTACTCTACATATCTTCGCTCTACTTTTTTTTCATCACCCCCTACTTCCATAGTAAACTGAAGCCTTAGATGCTGAGAATTAAAAATATCAAGAATGGAACTAACCGAAGAATCACGAGCCGCCATGATTATATCGTCAACTTTTTAATGGATAATGCAATTATGGATTATATTCTTTACTTAATTTGATATGGGATTTAACTTGGCGCCAGTTGATACCAAATCTTTTATACGACCTTTACGGAAAAAAACTACTAACGTCACTACTAGTGCAATAGTGCCAGTAGTAAATTCGACCACTATTGCACTATTACACTACTACTATCACTAGTAGAGTAATAGTGGTGAAAAAAATTTCGTTGAAATTTTACTGAAATTTTATTGCAAAAATAAGTATGATATTATTGATTAGCATCATATTTCAGAGGATACATAACAAAATTATAATAAAATAAAATTTCCTTCATGTATTCGAGAATTAATTTCATGATTCTCCTATGCAGTCACCACTCATCCGAATACATACCTCCACTTATTATGCTTGACCCTGCAATCGTACGAGAATTGCTTCTTCGAAGAACCATGAACACTTATAATGCTAACGGACGTATAGTTGTAACATATCTCGTCAAAGATGTTGTGACAGAGACGGAACACGTATAGAAAAAATAATTAATGTTAAATATAATTGTAATGTAAATGAAGATACCTTCCTATATAATACTTGTTTTTAATAATAACTTGTTTTTAATAATACCGTAAAATATTATTTTTACAAGCTGAAATAATACTAATTGCTCTAATGATATATATGTATCTTTTACTCTAATAAATTTTGTATAACAAACATTACAATTACTGAAAATATTCTATGTTACGTCTATGTCGTCATACATTACTGCAGTAGTAACACTACTGGCTCTAATAGTGTACACTAGTAATAACAATAGTGCAATAATGTTGAACAGTACTAGCAATACTACTGGCTCAGCAGTGACACTTGTTTTTTTCCGTAAGAGGCCCAAAATCTCTTCCTTATCATACTATAAGTATATTACAAAACGCTTTGCAAATAAGTATTACAAAACGCAATTTTGCATAAGAATTAAAGCAAGGAAGAAATTAAATATGTTGAAATCAGTAAAAGAACTATGCTCGAATTTTACACCGATACTCACTCAGACACAATAAAAAACAACCTATGAAATTTTTATATCATTTGTAATGCTTTAAGATGTAACACGTTATACATCATTAAATATCAGTTCTATTCGACAATTACAAAATACATATTGTTTCATAAAAGAACACATTTTAATTTGTAACTATTTTATTTAGACAATTTTATACAGTACAAATAGTTATAATATTTTGATTTAAACATTTTTATTATAACAAAGAAATAGCATATGGCACAATAAAGAAAATTAATTTCCGTTCAAAAATAAGAACTCGCACACACAGTTTGAATAACAAAAATATGTCATGGTAAGTTTGAATTAAATTTATATCAATTTTATTATTATAATATAATTATAAATAATAAAGATGGCTGAAATATAGTTTAGATTTCAAACTAAAAGTGTACGTATCTTCTTTGTTTCTTAATTATAATAATATTATCTAACAATATTATAATATTACAATATAATATTACAATGTTACGAGTGTACATTATGTGTGTACATATATATATATATATATGGCATCATCATGTGGTTAGCTTACGAGAAATAAATTAATTTTAACAAGTGGATCTGCTGAGATTTCATTTATCCACATTTAATTGTAAAACCCCTATACAAAGTTTCATCATCAGATGTATTATATACGTTTCTTGATCCTCATATTTAATATAATACATGCTATAATATCCAGAACGATACATAGCGATATCAATATTGTCATATTAAACCAGTAATTTATATGCTCTATTCCTAATTCCATGAGAAATTTTTTAGGAGTAGCGAAGTGACAATAATCCGCCGAGCATTTCAATTTCGCCCGATCGTAACTATAATTATAAATATTATTTCTATATTTTGTGATAGAAAAAATGATAAATTAAATATGAAATTAAAGAAATTTAGCTCAATTATTTCAAACAATAATTATCTTTAATTAAATATTTATACCTAAAAATTTTTAAATAAATGCATTACAGTGATTAACTATCTTACGAACAATATATCAAATATAAATTATCACATATCAAAGTAAAAGATGAAGTTCTTACCCATAAATCACCATTAATATTCCTTCAAAAGCATATTTGCAGAATGATATGTCAAATAGCCAAACAAAATAGGGATTCACGTCTTTAATATGTACAAAAAAACCACTGAGCACAATGAACGGCATAAGTGCAAATGGTCCAAAAATTACGCTATTCTGAAATGAAATAATTACCAATTTACAAATTGTACAATAGATAATTGTATTTTCTTAAGTTTTTCCCCCAGTCATACTTCCTTCAATCCTCTTAAAATAAAAATAGATACAAAAAATATATATAATCGTTAAAATAAATTTAATATAATTGGAATTAAATGAATATATAAAATAGATTACAAACCTGGATCTTTAGCGCACACCCTATAATAAATCCAGCCGTTTGACCAACCAGACTGGTAACGAAACACATGAGCATGTATAACCCAAATCTTCTGCTTTCAGGAAGCTGGCCACTCATGTAATATACTATAATTGTATAAATAAACGTAGAAATAAGTTGGATCAGAAAATCGGACAATTTGCCCGCTAAATAATACGATTGTAATTTGTACCATCGATTGAAGTGCTCACGTTTTAGTATCGGCAATTCCAAAGGAACTGCAAAACACACAAAAATATATGTGAATTTGACGTTGTATTTCAGAGAACACTGCGAGTGTTAGATCATAAAATTATTAAATCTTAACCAGACAAAGGAGAGTGGTCTCAAAGGAAAAAGCATCATTTTGCAATAACTTTTTTCTTTTTTTTTTCTTTTTAGATGTTCTGTGGCGTTCAGTTTTTGAACAGTTCGACAAACTGTGCCAAGCATTTTATTATTGTTTTCTGATATTGAAACTGATATTGAAACTACATTCTATTTCAAATTTTGTTTGAAAAATAATAGGAACTACTGAGGTTTAATTGATTACATAGCTAATACTTTCTTCCTGGTTATGGTTTAATAACATCAAATGTCAAAGTTACTAATAAAACACAATGACGTAACACACTAATTTTAATACTGATTTTACTGTTTACTTTTTGTTTACGTATAAAATTGTATTTTTTCTATTTATGTAATTTTTCATAAATATATTATATTTAACGAGATGCTATCATCCATTTACGTCAATTTATATTATATTTAAGTAAATTTTTATTCTGGTATATTATTATTATAAATTAATATAATGTTGAAATTAGATTAAATTGGACTAATTACAATAAACTTACTTGTGACCATTGTAGCACTAAATGCACTATACAGGAGAAACATAATATTATAATATGATAGACTATAATTGTCTAAAACATAAGCAGCGTCTTCACCGATTTTAAAGTATAATGTACCAACAATCAAAGCAATTGTCAAATGCATTGATATCCGTGTGAGCGTTAATGCCTACATAAATAAAAAATAGAAAAAATTTAAAATTCCGTATTAATGTTAACATTAATACTTTCGATGTAATATGATAAATTACATCGAATCGCGCGCGCGCGCGAGTAATATGTATAATATATATAAATTAACTAATTGAATATATACAGCTTATTTATCATTCAACTGAACACTTATAACACTGAAGACATTAATTTTTTTTCTTTTCTGATTTTGTGAAAGAGAAAGTAAGTTTCTCTTTAGTAAAACGTGTCTTCTATGAATAAAATTCACAACGTATTATTACCTTATCGCGAAATAATCTAATTGCGTTTCTTTTGATAAGAATACAGAGTTGCCTCCAAAAATTGTCAGTATAATGTGGAGTATGTCTAAATTCCATTTCGTAGGAATAAGATCTCTTAGCGACCTGTTGCGAGGTAATAGTTTCTTGGCTTTTGTTCAAATAAACGGTTTTCATCGATCTCCATTCATTATTTTTACCATTCTCGATCGATTCCATTAACTTGGATATATAGGGACCATAATCGCCATTGCATATCTCCATCACTATGGAAGAAGAGTTTTAAGTTTATGTTACCAAGATTTTTGGGCAGTGATTTGCCGGCTTTAAAAAGGTACAGCTTACAAAAATCAACAGGATCATAATGTGTCGGACAAACAAATCCTATACTGTTTAGATATGGCACCAAATTATGCGTACTGCCCGTGTAAACGCAATTGCCATTAGCAATCACATAAAGATGATCCAGCATGTTAAAGAGGATTGCGCTCGGCTGATGTAGCGTGCAAATTATAGTTCGTCCTTCTTGCGCTAATTGCTTCAATAGTGCTAGGCATTGTTTTGAAGAAGTACTATCTAAACCACTAAAAAGATAGAGATAGTTATACATATATAAAAAGTATGTATGTGATCAAAACTAAGCCTCGCTAAAAAAATCATGTAGTATCTACCTCGTAGGTTCATCAAGAAACAAAACTGGTGGATTGTTGATCAATTCAAGTGCGATGGCGAGTCTTTTTCTTTGTCCTCCGCTAAGTACGCCAGTAATCATGTAACGAGACTCGTCGAGACCCATCGCTACTAATATTTTGTCGATCTACATTACATCGATTACATCAATTAACTTTTATCCGTCAACTCGTGCATTAGAGAATTTCGATATAACACATCATTAAATTATATATAATAATTACATACTGAATAAAACCTCTACTTATGAAGATCGATTAAACTTAATTACTTCATTATTATATTAGATTAGTCAGAAAGTTCGTGCCGCCTTTTTTAGCTCAAAATAGAATATATTTGTTGTCATTATACCATTGAATTCGTTGCCACCTATATGCTCGGAGAAATTCTCGTGGCAAGATAACACATTTTTGGAGATGGTTGAGGGTATTTCAACCCTTAAAATTCATTTTGGGGAAAAATAGAAAAACACGGATTCAATATTTTTCAATGTTAAACAAGTGTGCATAGTTTCATTCAGATTGGTGAGTGACAGTTGGATAGTGTTCATGGTGGAAGGATAGCTTGATGTGTGCAGTTGGACAGTGTCTATCTATTTTACATTATAAGTATTTAACTTAACCTTTGAAATATTTTATATTTGTATAAAAAAGAAACGTTTATAATACTACCTTTTGCGATTTCTGATGATGATTCAAATCTAGTTTGAGATCGGCAGCGATGAACATAGCTTCCTGCACTGTTAAAAATGATTGCAGATTATCATCCTGCATTATGTAGGCGGATAATTTACGAAATTCTGACATATTTCGTTCCTGTCCATTTATCATGATTCTACCAGTGACTGAGGTTGTTCTGAAATGCAACATGTCACTAATTCGTAATATCATAATTTCTCTCTATTTTAATGTATACGTGATCAATGCGTAATCTATGTGTTGAAATATGTTTATTTGGGAGCAAGAATTGGCAATGTTTAGCAGAAAAAGCAGCCTTGCAACTAGTGTAAAATTTTCTAATATAATTGGTTTATACATTTAGATTCAGTGAGGAATTAAGGGCAAAATTAATCATATTAAAGAATTTTACAATAGTTATAAAGCTACTTTTTCTACTGAACGCTAAAGTCATTGTAAGTAATGTGTGCCTTCTAACAAACGACACAGATGACACGGTGTGACACAATGGATCATCACATCCGTGTTGTTTGCCAATATTAAACAAAGATAAGATGATCACTGTGTTGTGCTGTACAGTACAACGCGTACAGACACGTGTCGTTTGTTGGAAGGCATATAATATTAGCCTGCCGTTCTTCTTAATATAGTAATTATAATTGGTAAACAATTAACTGTCAATATTAAGTACGTGTCCTTGAATAATTTGCCAATCGATTGTCAGTCACATTTATAATTGAGAAACGTTCAAAAAAGAAGATAAGGATGCGTAAAAAGATAAGAATATGAAGAAGATAAGATTAAAGGCTCATTTATACTTGTGATATCGCAATGCATCATAACACCTAAGGTGCATCTAAAGAGTGAATGGATATTGATATTGAAGATTACGTAATTTAGTACGTCCATGCACGTGTACCGTGACTTCAATGTTATATGCGCACAATTCTATCTAAGGACTAACTAAATTAACATGCAGCTCTAGTGTGGAATTTTAAGTACAATCTATAATTTACAATTTAGAAGCTAACAAAAAAATTTTATAAGAAAATTTTGCTAATCGATCAAGATTACATATGATGTCTAAATTCAAGGCTGTTTTTTTAAGCGATTATCAGATCGATAATTAAGATATTTTTGTTTGGATTAACATTCCAGTAAATATTTAGAATACTTTGAATAAAATCTTCAGCTTATAAAATATTTAAACAAAATGAAAAGGTCCATTCTTAATATAAAGAGAGAAAAAGTCTAAGCGTATCATAAATAAGATATATATTATAATTTGAGTTTAACGTAATTTTTAATGCCATATTTTTATTAATAAAACAAGGCCTTTTATATTAATTTCAATCACTTAATATTAATTGAATATTTCTATCTGTTTAAATTTAATACTTAATCTTCTTGTTGCGTGTATGTGAGCGCTATTGAATTAGAATGAGCACTTCACATTACAAAAGAGGACAAAAAAACAATAACTTTTATATTTATAATTATAATTGTGTATTAGTCATCATCTTAATGTAGATCTTTTGTAGTAACTAATAATAGAAACATTAAAACATTTATTATCCTCCGTCACGCTTAGTGTCAAATAAAATCTATGAGCTGATAATTGCATCTTTTCTTCATCCATCATAAAATAAAATCGATCAGAGTGTACCATTAATTTTATACTAACGTAAAACCTGCTAGGATATCCATTAACGTAGATTTTCCAGCGCCTGAAAGACCCATAATAGCTGTGAGTTCACCCGGTCGAAAGTCGCCATTAAGGTCGTTTAACAATGTTTTCCTCTCTACAAAACAAAATAATCGTTCTTTACAAAAAAAAGCGTTTGATGAATATGCGAAAAATTTTTTTAGTGGTTAATAATTTATGCATGCTGAGACATGACATTCACAAGCGGAATGCAATTAGTACCAATTACAATCTCAACAAGTTATCATGTCCCTAAATTCACCAAAGTGAAAGTTCCACAGGTAATAAGAATGTTGCCACTTCCACAACATGGAATAATAATGCTTAACATGAGGTAACAGTTATATATTAAACGAAGGTATATGTTGCATAATAATATATTTTATAATTTAATTTAAATGTATAAAAACGGCACGACAGATCCTTTTTAATAATCATAATATGTTAGAAATCTATTGAATATTTTTTTTTGTTTTTTTGAACCCAATATGTGCTATTTGATTTGTAATCGATTATATTTTTTCTGTTTAATTTAAATAATTTATTATGTATCTGTATTTATTAGTAATTTTATCATTTAATACATATGATTTTTCTCACAAGAAAATGGACATTTCTAATTTAATTAATAATAATAATTAAAAATTTTATTGTGAAATAAAATAACCAAAATAAAATCTATTGAACTTCAAACAGAATATCTTTATTTAAATTTAATAATAGTTATCTTCTACTTAAATAAAGAAGAATAATAATTTTATACGATGTACAAATGTTATGTATTAAAATAACTATTATATTTGCAAAATTTTATAGAAAATACCAAATTTTAATTTTTTACAAGTTTTATAAAAATATATAAGGACTTCATAAAAAAAATATACAAAAAAATGTAAATAAAAACAGAGTAATAACAGACAAGTTTTTAATATACCTAAATTTTTTTTAAGTAAGCAATGATTATCAAAACATTTCAAAATTTTTAAAAATAATAGTGAGTATTGGGGATATTTTGAAAAATATTTTGAGAGAGAGAAAAGTATTTTCCGAACATCTTTAGAAAATTTAAATACAGCATTACTTTTGATGCTATAAAAGTTTTACTTAAAATATTTTTACATATGCGTTATCGTTTCGATAATATATGCTTAGAAATGCACAAATTGATTTTTTTCAAAAAACTGTTTCATCTTCTTAATATACATATGTAAAAGTAGTTATAAAAAATATATATATGTTTCTTATTTTAATTGGTACATATATATCATATCCAAATCTCATCAAAATTGGAGAGTAGCATATTTGGATTTTTCCGAGAGGTATGGCATTTTAAAGCCGAGTGGAGGCTAATAATGTCTGTATGCGTGTGATTTTGCCAGACAAAAAGGGTCTGAAATCGCGTCATAAAATATTTTTTGCGTCTAAAAGACAACTTAAGTCTATTTTACAATGTGCTTTTTCTTTCATGTTTCTTGCTTTTTACTATTTTTTGTATCTTGCCTTTTTGCTTCTTATCCCATTTTTCGTTTTCTGTTGCTCAAAATAAACGTTAACGAACACACACTTCAGAAGAAACAGAAAACACATATCAAGAAATATAATTGTCGATAAAACGATCACAAAGAGAAAAAAAGCGAAAAGTAAAAAGCAAGAAACAGGAAACAAAGAGCACATTGTAGAACAACCATTAAAGACGTCTTATGTCACAATTTTAAACTTTGTGTTGTTTAGGTTACTGTTCATAATCCGCAATAAAAGAAATTTCTTAGATTGGAACATCGACTATATACTGTTATTTAAAACGAAATCAGGACTTGTATTATAAAAGGATCCGACGCGACGTGTGCAACGCTGGCGAAAATAAAAATTAAAGTGTAAGTCACAAATGTAAGAGTAGTAAAAACATAAACAAAGCTTGTAGGAAGTAAAAATTGAAACGTAAAAACGGTATTTACACTTCTTTTACGTTTCGTTATTTCCATATTCATCTCCTAGAAACTTTATTTTCGCTTCTGTTACTCTCCTCTTATATTTGTGACTTATATTCAAACTTATTTTCGCCAGGGAACGATAAGACAAAAGATGATCGTTGCTAAGATCACACACACAAACGAGGAGCTTTCAGAAAAAATAAAGCTTTGTTTGAAAATGATAGGTTTCCTTCCATTGGCCAAGAAAAAGAGAGAAAGATAGAGAGAGAGAAAGAGAAAAAAGTACATGACCGCCGCGAGACATAGCTTTATGTTTGTATTTTGAAGTATCATCTTGTAACAACTTTCGAGATGCTCTCTTTTTCTATCTTATACATTAACACAATTTATGTGTTTAAAATTATTATTCTTTTCACTTATATGAAAACACGTTTACTCATTAAAGTGACACATTATAAACCTTATGAATATTTAAGTTGCAAATATACGAATATATAATTTAAGAAATGATTTAATTGTTATGATATTGTATACGTGTACATCTGTTTTAACAATTGATGAAGAATATTTGTATATTTCCATAAATATAATTTTTATTCTTACAAAATATAGAAATTTATTTAAGAGATTTTAAATCTTCTTCTATAGAGATAAATCAGTCAGTCAAGTCTGTTTGACAATAAATTTTGTCAAATTCTTGCTACAAATTTTGTCAACAAAAAGGCATTAAATTCTCTCATGTTAATAGTGTCAGCAAATTACAGGTAAATAAAATCTGCTGATGTAACATATAACAATTATAATTGTCGACAAAACTGCAAAGCTTGTTAAAAATCTGACAGCAAATTGATTGCAAAAAGCGGCCAAAATAAAAACTGACTAAAATTTTCTTCGGTTTTTGCTGTCCATTTGTTAATTTTAACTTTGTCTAATTATGTATCCAAGTTTTGCTAGCAAAACACAAGCTTATTACTGATATAGATGGCACTGGAACTTTGTTACCAATTCTTATCGAGTTTTTATGCCAATTTAACTTTTTGGCTAATTTGTTATCAATTTGTTTACTGAATAGATAAATGATATTCCAACAAGAATCGAATATCAATCATAAGAGCAATGAAATATAATATAATCTCGCTACATTCTGGAACTTAGTCAAACAGCAAGTCACGATAAATCTTATCGATTTCTTCTAAGTACTTTTCAACAATGTATGCTTTGTTAGGAAATATATTCATTTTCTAAAGCTCTTATCTTAGTTTTTATATTTGTAGAACGAACAATATTATATTATTTTTTACATATTTTTATTCGCTAAAAAGTAATATTTTTTAGAATATGTTAATAAACTCTTATAGTATATACTTTAATAAATTTTTAATAAAAATTTTTAATAAAAATTCTATTACAGCAGAAATTTCCAATAATCATTCTTAAATTATTATTTTTTCTGTCTACGTAATTATACTAATGAGAATTCCATTTGATTGAATCACAACTTCTCTTGTTTAGATATGGGCAAACAAGTCTTTGTTGATAAAATAATTTAGTTGAAGCACAAAAGTTTTGGCTGTGTTCCAAAATTCACTGCCAGTGCTGAAAATGTATAATACACCTAACGTAAATTATAGATTTTCAGGGATTGGCAGTGAATTTTGGAATATAGCCTTTGTAACATTTTACTTGTTTCTGATAACATGTTATAATAACTAAATTATTTTGTGGCACCAAGGACTTGTTTGTCCATAACCAAAGACAAGAGATCAATTGATTCATTTAAATAGAATTTTTAATGTAAATTATGACTTTTATTATGCTGAAGTGATATTTGTATACTCAATTACATCATCTCTATAAAATACTTATAATCAATCAATCATTACTCAATCAGTTATATTTTGTTTAGAAAAGTTGTATTGTCAAAAAATTAGATTCAACTGCATGTATAATATAAAACATTAAGTTAATTAATAATATTTTTATAATTATAATGTTATATTTATTATATTTATATAATATATCTCTCCCTTTTCTGATCTCTTTTCTTATCTTAATGACACATATACCTCTAATCGAATTATGTCGTATGTATTGTAATGATTTATTAATTATTATTTTTATTATTATTATTCTTAATAATAATACATGCGATTTTATAACGAATATCATCGTTTTACCTTTTGACAAGATCCTTTTCTGTACGCTGTACGATACATTCTCAAAGAGCAGACAGAGCGATCTGTTGACTTGCGCGTCGTTCGCGCACTGTTGCGGATCGCGCGTCCTTTCTACAAATCTCATCATCATTTCGGTGTGGCCAGACATGGTGAATCAGCGTCGCACTTTTCTCGCTGAGGATCTCCGCGTCGAGTTTTCGCCGCGCACGAGGGCGTTTCACATTTCTTCCACACGCTTTCCTATTGCCCGATCGACTGGCACGCAACTTACTTGGCGTCGTCCGATTCTGCAAACGCGCCTTTATCCACTACACGCGCACTCCTTCCCAACAATCCCAACCTACTGGCAGACAACTTCGTGACGTTCGATTCTACGCGCGCCTTTGTTCGCGCGCGCGTAGACGCTGGACGCCACGGCGTCGGCGCGTGTCGTCGCGTTGCATCGCGTCGCGTCGCGTCACGATAAGACAAAACCTTCACTCCACTCGTATTCGCTGATATTCGCGTTCTTAGTCTACCGAACGACAATCGTGGAATCAATGTTCAAAGTCCGCCTACGTGGGTCTATAAGCCGGTGTGAATCCGCGTTATCAGAGGATGCGCTCTTATAGAGATAAGATTTTATTATTGTCGGGAGAAAGATCGGTGCACGTAATAATGATGCTATTCCTCGGCTGTGTTCCAAATTTACTGCCAGTGCTAAAAATTCTACAGTTTATGTTACATGCATTATAGATTTTCAGTACAGGCAGTCAATTTTGGAACATAGCCTTCGTTTCAAAGATAAAGGAAAATGCTGAATAGGTATAATCAATTCGACTCTATTCAAATAACGCAAAATCTAAAGTCGGGACATAAGAAGACGCCCATCTGACAGCACAGAATATTTATGATAAATATTTATTAATATTCATTTTTAATGTTGTATAAATATTACATACGTATTTTATATAAAACTTTATTCGAAATATTATTAAAATATAGACTCTAAATATTTTATGTAATATTTATGATAAATATAAATAAATATTT
>NW_017257338.1:1462378-1463098 GCF_001594055.1 Mycetomoellerius zeteki
TTTCATAATATTTATAATAAATGTTTATAATCTACGCAATCCAAGACCAAAATATTTACAAAATATTTAAAATAAGCCTTATAAATATTTATAAATATTTTTGTAAATATTTATATTTTATTGTATGCTGTCTTCTTTGTGTACTGAGCGTCTTTTAAACGCTTTTAAACTTTCAAAAATGTCTTTAAAATATCTTTTAGATGTCTCCCAATTTTAAACTTTATGTTACCGGTATTAAAGAGTTCAAAGAAAAATATCTTTGAGTTTTTCAAACTAATCTTTTCTTATTCTATATTTGTACGATTTTATATGATTCGATTCTACTATAGTAAAGTATTATATGTATATATTGCAGTAGTAAAGTTTTGAGAGAGAATGGCTGCGTTCGAAGTAGAGAAAACTGAGGCCCCTATTCTCTTGAAAAGAAACATATACGAAAAACAAAAAAAGTATTACAGTATAGGTATACTATATTACTTCCCTATAAATTTTTCATTTACGTTATTTCTTTTCAAGAATAGGGACTCTGATCAGTCATCACACATGCAACAATTCTTAATTTAATATGATTGATTTCTACATTCCTGGTAAAAAATTTTTTATATTATATGAATATTATATAAATATGTATAAACATATCTAAACACGCATAAATATTTATAATCATATATAATTATATATGAAATATGTCCATACATTTTTCTTTCTTTTGTAAAATTA
>NW_017257338.1:1463115-1513284 GCF_001594055.1 Mycetomoellerius zeteki
TGTTCGTTTTAGAAAAAATCAAGTTTGGAAAAATGCAAAAAAAATTGCTGATACAACTATGTATAATTTTATATATAATTATATATAAACAATTCTTTTACATTCCTCTAAACTTGATTTTTTCTAAAACAAACAATGCGAAAATTTTCCTTTTAATTATTTTTGATGTTTTCTCATTATTATTATTATTTTTACACTAAAAAATAATTTTACAAATGAAAAAAGGATGGCTGCGTTCAGAAATGTCGCTCGAATGCCTCCGATTCATCATTTATCGTTTAACATTTAAAGAAGAACAGATGACGAATCGGAGGCATCCGAGCGACGTTTCCAAACGCAGCCGATGTATGAACATGTGTGGACATATATATCTCATATATAATTATACAGGGTGTCCCATTTTAATTTTCCCAGACAACTATCTCGAAAAATATGGAAGAAATAGAAAAATGTTTCAGACAAAGTTGCATAGTTTAGAGGGAGTCACATTTTGGTCATGTTGTCTTTCTTTTGGGTAGAGGCGCCAAAAAAATATGAAGGTCTCCTCCACTTTTTTAAATGGAATTGTATAATTTTTTTACACAATATGATTCCTTTAATTATTCTGCATATAAAAGTGTTAAGGTATATAATATAAAAAAACCATTAGTTTACGAGATATTTTATACTTTATTCCGGCACATATTGATATAAAATATTAAATAACTCGTAAACTATATATATATATTAATTTTATGATAATCGTACCTTAATACTTTTATGAACAAAATAATAAGATGAATCAATTATTCATTTCTTATGGCTTAAGGCTTAAAAATCTATTGTAGATCTAGGCTTACGCATACGTTATGCGACTATGTGAGTTTGTGTGGTTATACCCTTACGGTACGTCTTAAGCGGAGAGCACAGACTCTTGCATAACGCATAACATACAAGGCATAAGAAATTCAACCAGTCAGAGTCCTTTATTTCATGGAAAGGAAGGAAACGAAGGAGTTTGGTTCATTTTCTTATGCATTACGCTTTATGCAAGAATCTGTGCTCCCCGCTTTAGGGTATATCCACACAAACTCGCATAGCCGCATAAATGTATGCATAAAGAAAATTATCTAATCACATTTTACATGCGTCTTTATAAAAGAAATACGTATATGCGATTGCTGATTGGATAATTTTCTTCATGTATACGTTTATATGTGGCTATGCAAGTTTGTATGAATATATCTTAAGAAAAATGACTTTTAATGATCATTTTGGAGTCATTTTGACATCATTTTGATATCATAATGACTTGTTGTCCTGTGTGTGTTTGGATACGATCCTCTTAAAGTTAAAGTAACGTTGGTGCAATATTAAACTTAAAAGCTTTTCAAATTAATAAAAATAAATGATTTCTTTCTTAACAAAATTAACTGACTTCTCAGACAATATCCCAGATAGTACAAATGATTATTACAAATTCGAAAGAAGATTCATTTTTTTATATTCTTTATAAATTAACGTGATTTGTTCGAAATAAGTTGAAAAAAGTCGAAAAAGAACCGCTTACTCGCGAGTTTACGCAACATTGCCGATAGATGGAGACAGTGGAATTTTATTTCTCGTAGAACTATATTTATAAATCGGGGATTTGAAAAGAATTATTTTTTAAATTCTTTGTACTGTCTGCAAGAATTCGTATTATTTTGTTAACATATTATATTATTAAGATTTTATTGTTTAATACTAAAAAAAAATTAGAAATAATAATTTTGAAACAAATGATACAGTCACAGGAATTTTACTATGAGCAGAATTCTGCTGGATAAATTAATTATTGATGCAAAAGTTGATCGAAGTTCGACCGATCCATTCATTTCTCTAACCTTGGATTTTTTTTATCCTTGTTTATAACGTTTAATGAACAAGAATAAAATTATGTGCAATATACGCTTTAGGGTATATCCATACAAACTTGCATAGTTGCATAAACGTATGCATAAAGAAAATTATCTAATCACATTTTACGTACGACTTTATAAAAGAAATGCGATTAGATAATTTTCTTTATGCATATGTTTATGCGGCTATGCGAGTTTGTGTGGATATACCCTTAGGATCTATCCAGCGACAAATTTGCATAATAGCCTCCCCAGTGAGAAATGACAATGGAATCGACGTCGATTCGATGATTTCGACGTCGAATCGACATCGATTCGACGTCGATTCCATTGTCATTTCTCACTGGGTCATAAACGTATGCATGAATTATTCAATCGAATTTTACATATGCGTCATTATAAAAAAAATATAATTAGATAATTTTTTTATACATACGTTTATGCGGCTATAATGCATAAACAAAATTATCCAATCGCATTTCTATTATAAAAACGCACCTAAAATGCAATTGGATAATTTTCTTTATGCAGCGCTATGCAAGTTCGTCGCTAGATAAACCTTTACGGCACCCAAGGTAAGTTACGTCGCTGGTGCGCGCTACTAGTGTCCCTAGAAGGTACCTTCTAGGGACACTACGCGCCACTAGCTCACCGAGTCACCGCTGGCGTACGTGACAAACGTCGAAAATTCGAATCTCGCACGCGTCAGACAGGTGGCGCTCCGGTCGCGCGACCCAATCTGGAGTTGAGCTGGAACGCCACCTTACCGTACACGTCCGGACGACGCGCGACTCGAAGCATCGGCTACAACGACGGTGTGCGTGTGTGTTTTCGGAAATTGTGGTATTCACGTTAGCGTTTCACGGACGATGGTATTGATACAGGAGAGGTGATCCCCAGGTTTGTCAGATGTAAGCACCGCTCGTTTTTGCGATCCAAGCGCGACAACGCCGCTCCTGTCCACCCGTTTATCTCGCCGTTCCGATGCTACTACTGAACTCGCACAAACATGCCTCCGCGTCCATCACAGCCACTGACGCATGTATATCGGATAATCGTTGAGAAAAAAACAGTCATTTCGCGCGGCGAAACGAACGGATGTCGAGTGTATCGGATGGATTGTCCGTTACAAAAAAGTATCCACCCGAGGGAATCCTGGCAACAATAGATAACTACCATTTTGTTTATAGACTCCTTCCATCACCACCACCACCACCACCACCGCCACCGCCACCGCCACTAACGACACCCTTCCCCCTCACTTCTTTTTCATTGTAATTTCTAATTTCTGTCGTACTACACTTCTTATTTGGTATATCATTGACCACGTTCGATTTTTTACATTTTTGGTTTTTCCTGTCTTCCTCATTGCCGCCTCAACTTGTTTTTTCGTGTCATCCTGTGCATCGGATGCAGCCGCTGTTTATTTACGCAAGTCGCACATGGGCGTCCTACTTAGATCTTGAACGCGGGATTCACGTGCGGGATGTTTCTGTCGAAGACTGAATGAGAAACAGCGTGATAATAATTCATATATTGTACGCTGGTTTTTAACACTTGCCGGGAATATCGTGTCGGTCCGGCCAAAAATATAATTAACATACAAGCGTGATTCAATACTATCCCGATGAAGCGTCACCCATCGAGCCATCATAAAGCGCGACATTTCTTACGCTCGGTTCTTAGGAAATGTAATAAATTGTCGTTTCACTGATAAAATTACTCACGAATTGATTGAGTGTCTTAAAATATCAATCTTTTAACTAAAAAAAATGGAGTGAAGAAAGAATACGTAAAAATTCTTAAGCCATGCATATACTACACATTTTTTTATTAAAAAGATACAAACGTATTATTATTTCTGTAGAATAATGCCTTTTTAAACGTATTTTTGAAATTTTTAAGTCAATTTCGTGAGGAATTAAATAAATCAATAAGGAGTACGTTGTATTATAGATTAAATACGCTGTATATATGTTCTTTTTTATTAAACACATTTTTTGTTTTTTGAAGTCTGAAAGTAAAAATTGCTTGAAACGTATGCATTTGCTTGGTTGTTCATACTTTGTATTTTTGTAATTATAATTGATCCCAGAATTAACTAATTAAATTTTTTTATAATAAACACAGTATATAAAATATTAAGTGTAGTATAAAATGCAAAATTTTAACATAATAAAGTGATTGTTCTGCATCAATATAATTCTGTTATGTAATTGAAAGAATGTGTTTCATCATCTCACTATACTTCTATAATCATGTCCTACAAATTTTGGTAATTTTAATATCTTCAAGATATCTATGCTTTACACAGTCTTATTGCATAGTTTATTTATGTATTATGATTTAATTGAAAAGATAGAAGTGAAAATTATATATTTTGCTTTGGTATTTATAAGACGTTAAAGTCTTTTGCCATCAATAAAATCCAGTAATTATTGCAAGAATTATTGCTATATATCAGTACCCATATAGCATGGCAATAATTTCAACATGTTGTTGCACTATTGCTAAAATGTTTTATGCTATCTGGGTATTATGTTTTTCTAATGCTTGACCCTTAAGCGCCATGAGAACAATATAGTTTCCAGATAGCAAGATGACGTTATTTGTCATCATTTTGATGTCAAAATAACGACAAATAATATCAGCTTGCTTAGGATCTTTAAGCGCCACCCTATGAGAACAATATAGTTTCCAGGGAGCAAGATGACGTTATTTGTCATCATTTTGATGTCAAAATAACATCAGCTTGCTGGGATCTTTGAGCGTCACACTATGAGAACAATATAGTTTCCAGGGAGCAAGATGACGTTATTTGTCATCATTTTGATGTCAAAATAACATCAGCTTGCTGGGATCTTTAAGCGCCACCTTATGAGAACAGTATAGTTTTCAGGGAGCAAGATGACGTTATTTATCATCATTTTGATGTCAGAATAATGACAAATAACATTAGCTTTCTGGGAAGTATATTGTTCTCAGTAGGTTTCACAGTGTGATGCTTAAGAGTATGGCACACCGAATCCAATTCGATTGTTTATAACTTTCGTAAAATTAACATTTTATAAACAATTTGTTTTTCAATCAAAATGCCAGACATTAAGGAGCACACTAAGCAAATATGTATATGTATCTTTATTACTAAAAAAAAGTTATAAGTAATGAAAAAAGTCAGGTATTCCAACTGAAAGGGCATTTAAGGGGGTTAAAGAGAGATTCTTCCTTTCTTATCTGAATATCAAATTATGTGTATGTTTTTGTAAGCTTTAAATATAAAATGCAACATTATACATGTAAAATTGCTACACTTAATTCGATTATGGAAACAAACATTGTGAATGATTTTTTCAAGAGGTTTTGTTCCTTGCCTTACAATGTATAAAATATATATTATATATTAAAAATATGTATTTTTATTAATGTTTATAGTATTATTATTAATAATTAAAATTTTTTATAGTGTTATTACATATCAAACATTAAAAAAAACTTTTATTCACAGTTATAATAAATTCAACGATGGCTAGTAATGCAAGAGGAATACCCCGTATACAGGTCTTTAGACCGACATATGAGGAATTTAAAGATTTTACGAAATATGTGGAATATATGGAAAGTCGAGGAGCTCATAAGGCTGGTTTGGCAAAAGTAATACCGCCACCTGAATGGATTCCTAGGAAGAAAGGCTATAATCTAGATGAGTTAGATCTTACCATCCCAGCGCCAATCTGCCAAGTTGTCACCGGAAAACAAGGACTTTATCAACAAATTAATATCCAAAAGAAGTCAATGACTGTACAAGAGTATAGTAAATTAGCCAATTCTGATCGTTACGCTACTCCTCGTCATTTTGACTATGAAGATTTGGAGAGAAAGTACTGGAAGAATATAACGTATGTGGCGCCGATATATGGCGCAGATGTATCTGGTTCTTTAACAGATCCAGATGTGAAAGAGTGGAATATCAATCATTTAGGAACAATTCTGGATTACGTCAATAAGGATTACGGTATATCCATCGATGGCGTTAATACAGCTTATCTGTATTTTGGAATGTGGAAAACTACATTTGCCTGGCACACAGAAGATATGGATCTATATTCCATAAATTATTTACATTTTGGTGCGCCAAAAACGTGGTATGCTATACCTCCGGAACATGGACGTAGATTAGAGAGACTAGCTAGCGGCTTTTTCCCAACCAGCTATCAAAATTGCCAAGCCTTCTTACGCCACAAAATGTCTCTTATATCTCCTCAAATATTAAGGCAGTATTCTATTCCATGTAACAAAGTAAGTTTGTTTTCTACTTATACTACTTAATTTTATATTTCTATCAGTTTTTTTTATATATCTTTCGTATTTTTGTTCTCGCAGATAACGCAGGAAGCTGGAGAAATAATGATTACATTTCCATATGGTTATCATGCTGGTTTTAACCATGGATTCAATTGCGCCGAATCCACTAATTTTGCAGCACCTAGATGGGTAGAATATGGAAAGAGAGCTGTGCAATGTACCTGCAGTAAAGATATGGTCAAAATATCTATGGATACCTTTGTGAAACGTTTTCAACCAGATAGGCATGTATCTAAATTATTTAAAAATAATTTAATTTTATAATATTGCTAAACTCAATACATTTACATTCAAAGATTTACTATCTATAATTAATCCTCTGATTATACAGGTATGAATTGTGGTTACGTGGTGAGGATATTGGTCCTCATCCTGAAGATCCTAGGCAGACTGCTGCACCAATGCCGTCACAAATGGATCTATTATGTAGTAATAGTAGCAATGGTGAATTACCACAAGGCTATTTGAGTGCAACACCAAAAAATAAGCGACATATGATTCATAAGAAAAAGAATATTATACGCACGAATCCTGGTATAAACATGGAAGAACTTGCGAACCGTACAGATATTCCACCAGAGGTTAAAAAGGCCTTACAAGACATTGAATTTGATGAACTAGAAGAACCACCAGATGAACAACAGTTAGAGGTCCTAGAAGATATTTGGCTAAAAGCAGGAGAAATGGGTAAAATAATTACATTTTTGTATATTTTTATTTTTGTTATCATTATAATCTTTGTTATTACATATTTCACATATAGCGATTCGCAAATTTTTATTAATTGTATACTTTTATTTTAGAAATTGATGAAGCAACTGTCTATGATGATGGTTACAATCGCAAGAAAAGTAAGAAAAGAAAGAAAAAACAAAATGGAGATAAAGAAAAAAAACCAAAAATTGAATCAAAATCTAAGAAGGAAGCCAGCAAAATTAATGCACAGAATGTGAATGTAGTTAAAACTGAAGTGAAAACTGAAGATGATATGTCTACTTTTGAATACATATCCCAGGAAAATATGGAAGAATTTCCTGTGCCTCAAGGAAATTATAATGATGAAATTATTATAAAAGCTGAATCTACAGATCCTCTAAAAATAGACAGTTATCCCTCAAATGATTTTAATCCTTCAGTTATTGAAAAAGATGGTAAAAGGAAAAAAAAGCATTCAAAACATAACGAACAGAAGAAATTGAAGCCAAAACGTGTGTCCAAAGGTAAACGCAAACGCGATAATATACTGCTTTTCGATGCATCAACTTCAAACGTTTCAGATGCTACTGTGCAAACTGAAGCTAAATCATTAGATGATCTTAACATGTATGCTGTAAATAATATGTATAATAACCAAGAAAAATTTAATTTAATGCCACTAAGCGTTTCGCTTAGTAATGAGCTTAATAAGAAAACTACGAATACAACTAATATTAGTCCGACAAAAAGTTCTGCATTTAACAACGATAAAAAAGACATGACAAAATTAATGAGTGCTACAGAAAGCAGAATAACTGTTTCACCGATAAATGATAGCAGTGATTCTTCAAAAATGACATTTATGAGTAGAAATTTCGAAAACAACTGTTTTGCTAATGAACAGAACATAAATTCTGAATGTCAGAACGAAAGTACAAGAACCACGGCTGCTCAAATAGAACAGTTTACAAGTATAAACGACAAAAATATGGATGTGTTTACAGAAAGCGAGACAATACAAAGTAATACTCATAAAAGCTTGCTAAAAGCACCTCGTTTGAATGTACCATCATCGATTATACCTCCCAAATCACAAACTGAAAACCAGCAGATACAACCTATGTCAAAGATTTATCTTGAACATTCATCAAAAAAAAATTATCTTATTTTTCGACCAACTTACTCTAAACCTCCAGTTTTACAAGATGAAACGGAAATGCAGTATATCAAAAACGATAGCACAGTTCAAAAGTTGGCTCCACCACCGTTAGAATTTTCATTTCTTCACAGGCTTCCATCTGATACTGCTATTACTAAGGTGCCCAATACTAATTGTAACTCCACGTTTTCCAATGTTACACCACAATTCAACCATCAATTTAACCAGCCTAACACAAATTTAAACATGAAATTAAATATGGGAAAATCACCCTATACGAGTAACAGTTCCAAGAAATTAATAGAGACATCCTTGCAAAATATATATCCAAATGTTCCTAAAACTCAAGCAGTCGCATTAGATGATTCGAATATCATTCCTTTTGTAAGTCCATCATCCATACCATCACAAGCAAATGCGATACCCAATACGATATCGCAATTCCCATTGTTACCTGCTCTGGTAACTCCTCGGCCTCTATTGATAGGTTCGTGTATGCAAAATAAAAATACTGAAATAACATTTTTGTTAAATGCATCTGCAGTTCAAAACAGTTCAAAACAAGCTATGCCAAAAATTACCAAGAATGCACCAACGCGTCAAAGGCTACAAAAAGGAACGCCACGGAAAACATCGGCAAAAAATAATAAGTCAAATAATAATGCATCTTCGAATACTTCTCAAGCTAGCACTGTGAATACGTTCATTGGAACTCAAGTCAATAATTCTACTGATACGCGGATAAATATGACCGATTCAAACGTGCTATCACGAATTACAAATATGCAAAAAGACATGTTATACGAAGATGAGCATTTAAATATATCTGACAATAAGACACAGATACAAGACTTACAAAAGCAAACAGATTTTTGTTTACATTTACATTCATCTAAATCAAAGCATAAGGCACCTATATTAAGAAAGAAACCCAAAGAGAAAAAAGCTACAACAAGAAGAAAACAACCATTGGCTATTGTTCCAAAAACTATAAATATGGCTTCTTCGACCATTGTTCCTGTGAACACTGCTCATCCAGCTATTGCAAATGTTGTAACAACTGCTCCTCCAGCTATTGCAAATGTTGTAACAGCTGCTCCTCCAGCTATTGCAAATGTAACAGCTGCTCCTCCAGTTATTGCAAATGTTGCTTCTGTGACCGATACTTCTATAAGTGTTACTCCTGAGGTTACTACTATGCCTGTTGCTACCCCATCAACTGTTACTTTGGTGATAGAACCCACAAAAGATCAATCTACATCAACACAATCTGCCGATATGCCACAATTCTGTAGTTCTCAGCCAACATCGGTAATACCAGGGCACATTTCTGATATGATTTATCCGAATGTACCAAACAATGATCTGCTAAAAGCATTCAATGATTATTGGAGCGCTCAAGTGTCCCATTGTGCAATATGTGCTACTTTTGCCTCGTGTACAAGCGGAAGCAGTAGAATGATGCCACCTGATTGGAAATATTGCACATCAACTACGCTACCCGAAAGTACACCAATATGGGTAAGAAAATAACACTTAATAACTATCAACTTTTTAGTAGCAATCTTCTTTTGAATATATAATAAAAATTGCAAAAGTACTTATTGAAAAATAATTTATATGCATCAGGTGCCAGCCAATATTTACGCAGCAAACTCTAAGGAACAGGCTATGGAATCAGAGAATAACAAACTTTTACGATGCAGAGAATGTCACGTAACTGTTCATGCATCTTGTTATGGTATAACTATATTACCTACAGACATCCAAAATTGGGCCTGCGACAGGTGTAAAGCTGGCAGAAACGATGCGGTATGTGTTTAACAAATCTATTTTTTTCTGTTTTTACCACTCACTAAACATTATGTCTTGTCTAATTCTGCTTTATTGTTACGAAACACAGATGTGTTGTATGTGCCCAATGTTTGGTGGTCCACTGAAGCGCACCAGTGATAGCAGATGGGCGCATATTTTATGTACGCTTATGGTACCAGGAGCCACATTCAAAGATGCCATAAATAAAGATCCTATCAATGTATTAACGATCATCGCGGACTCATTACACAAGAAATGTTGTTTCTGCAGCCAAGACGGTGGAGCGTGCTTGAAATGTAATCAGTGCAATAATGCGTTTCATCCGTCTTGTGGTCTCGCGGCAGGCGCTACATTTAGCATACCGGTGTATACTTCAGAGGAATTTCAGGTACAGTATTTTCTAAATCATAAAATATGATTATATCAATAAGCTTCTAGATGTTAACATCAATGTTATGGCATTTAGGTAACGTGTAATGAACACAATGAAGGCAAAGAAAAGATTCCACAAATACGTCAAGGAGAAACAGTTTGGGCAAAGCATCGTAACAAACGATATTATCAAGCCAAAGTAAAAACTATCGAGGATACCGTCTTTTATATGGTTACATTCGACGATAAGAGCTTCAGTGATGATTTGTACCCTGTAGATGTAACTGTAAGTTTTAACATTGCATTCTTATCAGTTTAATTCAATTTCTATACACAATCAATTCTTGCCAATTTCTTTAGTGATCAAAGATTAAGTTTATTTTAAAACATACAATATTATTCGCGACATGCTCTACACATATTTTATACTTATTTAGAACTATAAACCTGAAAATACACCTCTAATTGGAGCCGCAGTGACGGTGAACTGGACAGACGGTCAAATATATAATGGCGTCTTCGAAGGTACAAATCATCGAATAATGTTCACTGTAAGTAATTTTTCAGTATCTATATATAGAGATTAATTTATTCCTTATTGATTACTTAATTATTAATTGCGATTTACATTTTTTCTGTTTAGGTGATTTTCGAAGATGGCTCTCAACTTATTTTAAAGCGTAATGACATCTACAGTTTACAAGAAGAAATGCCAAAAAGAGTGCGTTCTCGTCTGGTGAGTTTGGTCAGAAATTAATATCATAATGTAATATTTTTGAACGTGGCTTGTTCTTTTTATTTGATTATCTCTTTTTTCCCTTTGTTTTTCCCTTTATTTACATTGTTCTTACGTTTACTCTTTTCTGTTTCTCTGTTGGTTTATTAAAGTCTGTTGCAACTGAAATGAAGCACCGATCTCATCTTTATGGCACAGAAGGTGAAACAGAGGCGCAAAGAAAAGTGAAACAATTGAAAAATTACGATTGAATTGAGTTGTAACAAATTGATGTAAATAATTATTAAGAGAAAGGAACATAGAAATCCCCTGTTGTAAATAGTAGAAATTATATTTTATAATCTCGATTGTCATCTCGCAGCTTCATTAAATCATTACTTAATTTCGGACTGATCGAACAGATTAAAAATTTTACTTTTTCTCCTTACGTCCAATAATTTTTGTTTTAGTTAACCGATGTTTTCAACGGTGAAGATTATAAATACATATAAATTTCATTTATGTTAAATTATTAGTTTTACAGTATTGTGCTTGTGTAATTGTCCAATACATTCTATGTCGTATATAATATGAGCTATTTTATTAGTGTTTATTAGATAAGAATATATATTATACACATGTGTGTGTATTTAACGGCACAATGGAAAGTATTGTTGATATTGCTGTTATGAACAAATGTTTTACGACGATCTTTATCTGAGACTGATCAAATCGCATATTATAAAAGAAAAAAGAAAAGATTATTTAAGCATGATCTGGACTCTCAGAATTATATTTCTTCTCTCTTTTTCCTCGTTTTCTTTTTTTAAAAGAAAATTATAATGTAAACAATTTTTATTAATTTTAAAAAATTGATTAAAGAATATTAGAAATTTCATTAAAATATAAAGACATTTCTAAGTTAAATTAACTATATTAAACTGAGCTCTCATAATTATTTCCTTTTTTTAATCTTTCTTTATATTTCTCTATTATTCTAGACGAAAATTTCAACTAATTACCTAAATTATAAGTGAGAATTTTTTCTTATAAGATTATAGGAATATTATATATATATATATATATGTAAGTTTTGTTACGATACTTTTCGTTGATACCGTTGAAAATCGTAATTATATGTATTTCTGATGATGTATTTCTCAATATTTCGTTATCAAACTTATGCTGAAAGCTTATTGAATATATTATCTATAAATTGAAACGTTCCACAATATATTTCATATACAAGAAGTAGATAATCTTTTATATTTATTAATGCATAGCTCAGAAGAACTATTTACAAAAATAAACTGAGATAGGAGGAATAAACATCATCATGCAAATTTTTTTAAGTGATTTATTTAAATCTTTTTCATAGTGATAATTATGTAATTTTGACAATTAGCTGCGTATTAGATTTATTTCGTTTTAAGCATACATGTCAACTAATAACTATTACAAGTTTTGTGTTCATTAAGATCAGCGTCATAAAATACTGAAAAAAAAAAATTATCAATTATTCATGAACATTAAGATATTTTTGAACTACTTGAAAATTTCCATTGGATATTTATTTTTATTAACATCATAATTTAAAATTCGTTTAATTTAGTAGAGATTTGCTAAGTTTTGAGAAAGAAAGTAAAATCTTTAAAAAGATAACCCTATTATTGCATAAAATGTTTATGATACAAGCCACTAAAACACAGATATGATACATTAAGACAGATATGATACACAGATATGGTTAATTAAGATAAAAAAATAGATACAATTTTATATCATCTAAGATATTTGTTTGGATTACAAAATATATATATATATATACACATATATATACAAATAATACAAATGATTTACAAAAAATAAAAAATGTACATAATTTATATATATAATATAGAGGTACTAAACATGCAGTTTCATATACATACAATATTCCATAGAATAAATTCAATGTAAATTACTTTATCTCCATGTAATCAACAGATGAAAGATCATATCTCCATGTAATCAACAGATGAAAGATCATATATATTATTGAGTCTTTCATTAATTTTATTTCTAGTCGTTATTTTTATTCTACTTTAATACTTAAAGTTACAAGAGAGAAAGAGCAAATTAGTAAGAACAGTACAGTATTATCTTTCTTAGAAATTACTGTGATGGCAATATCATTTTTATGTATGGTACCTATGTTTATGGCACTTGTATGAGAAAGTATAACGAACAACAGAAAATATTCTCAAAAATTATTAATATACAAGAATAAGACTGGAATTATTGTTATCACTGTTACTATTATCATAAAAATAATTACCTTTCTGTAGACGATGCTATTTAAGTATGCTCTTCTAAATGTAGTTAAAATGATAAGTGTATTCGTTTAGCACGTTAATCCATTCTGATTAAGTCTAAAATGAGGTATAAACTATAATATTTGTAAGATTAAGGAAGTAAATTTGTCAGTTTGTTATCAACTGTTCAAATTCTCATACTGAAAATAAATTCTATTGTAAACTGTAAGAAGAGATCATATATAATGTCGCAAATAAAAAAATTTTGAAACAAATTGTAATTGCAAAGTTTATTTTTACTGACTAACTTGCATTACGCAAACGCGAAGTTTCTAATACAAAATGTATTGTACATTCCTCTGTGTAAAATATAATTAATCTTGGAAAATTAACCGTAATCTTGGATAATAATATTTTCGTAATAAATTGTAATGTTTTAATCAGCTGCAGTATTTACTGAAGTATGACACAATACCTGAATACTATTTTAAAGAAAGTTGCAATGTATCTGATTCTAAGATCTAATAAGATATTATCTGCGATAAATCGGTGAATTGAATAAGAAATGAAGCTATAATACTGTAATTTTATTTCCAAACGTTTCTTCTCTCTTCATACATAATGTCTCATTTCTTACGTGACATTTTTTTAATTATTCGTAATTGATAACTTCATAACTATAAGATAATCAATCCTTCATCTTTCTCTCTTGATTATTCATATATCTTCATTGATACTGCAAAACTATAAAAGAATAGTTAAAAAAAAAAATATGTTAGGATTATAAATTATTACATAAATAAATATGTACTCATATATAAATTTGCAGGCCTATTAATTGGTGATGGGATTGTATTACTTTGGATTGTATCGTTTTGTATAAGAATTTGGAAAACATGTAATTATGTAAAAATGACAACATGAAATAAAAAAAATAAGAATAAATTAATTTATTCAACGGTTTGTAATAATTCTTACAGAATGATTCATAGAAAAACAGTCTAAAAAAAGAACCAATTTCTCTTAGAAAAATCGACGCAATATGTTTATTTTCACTTTATATTTTTCTCTATAAAATACGGTTGCTACATTCAGCAAAAAAGATCGTACTTTCTATGATAAGATATTGTAAGCAAATAGAGTGCAAAATATTTAATTAACAAAACCTTCACATATATTTAGGCAATTTCACATATCCATAGATAATACTAAAAACGCAAATTAAATAAACACTAAAGATTAAACTAAAGTATATCAAATTGTTTAGGGTTTTAAATACCATTCTAAACTATAATAACGACGTTCAATGCGCGCTGTATCATGTATATTTGTCCTTATCACTTAGGCTTACATACATACAGATATTCTGCTTTGTATAAACCTTATACTTTGTTTATATATAAACCTTGCCATTTTAGTACCACCGCTTTTTATGAACGAAATTGCTGGCGATTACAGCGTCTTGTCTCGATCAATACAAAATAACTCGGACTAGTACTTTATTTCGCTAAATAGAGTACTTTAAAAAGCCCGTCTGCAACTGGTAGCTTTACAAGATTCGATGTTGATACCCAATCTTTTTCGATTTGATAGAAAACATTCTCAAAGTGCCGTAGAACATCTCGTATCCAGCGAGATTAAGGTCTAAAGAAATAATGACTACTAATACGACCCTCCAATTTTCTTAGAGTTTCCAAAATTTCTCTTATGGGATTTATTTATACTTTCGCGTTTCCCGTGAGGAAAGCGTCTCAGAACTTTTATGTCGTTTCTCAAAGGGACTGCCCGCAATACCACAAATACTGTATTTGATAGGATCATATTTGATTCATCTTCTATTGAGCTTGCACCAAAGCGCGCTGGCCGTTAGAAGATGCATCAGCACCCCGATACCGAGGACGAGTACCAGATTATTAATCACATTTATGTCATTGATTTCTATTTCTTTGAGAAACGTGCTTGGTTTCTTGTAGTGACAATAAAATTCGTCGCACATTAAGTCCTTTCTATCGTATCCGTATACAGAATATATCAAATTATGGAAACTAGCACGGAAATATGATATATGGAACATCCAGCGGAACGCTTGTGGCGTATCGAAGTAACGTATGCAGAAGCCGAAGATGGAGAACAGTACTGCGATTATCGGGCCAATGAAGACGGCAATCTGTAAAGAATTACGAAAAGTTCAGTGTCTTTTTTTCTGCATCACATCTAAAGTTGAATATCTTTTTAGCACATCCAATCGCAATAAATCCGAATTATAGATATAAATATGCACATGTGTTTACATGTAAGAGTATAAATTGTTTTTCGAGGATTTCAACCTTTATATCTTTTTTCCACACGCCTCACCTCGTCGTTGACTATAGATTTTCGAAATAAGAATAACTCTTTTTACTCTTAAATATCAATAGCGGTCTAAAATTTTGATTAGGACCCGAGTTATAAGAATTTAAAACAGGAACGGAATTTCCTAAGTTAATTAATACGCACATCTATCGCATACCCATATATGTAGCAATATTGCTACAACATACAATATTGCAGTAGCGTTGCTGCAACTTTTGTGCAACTTTGTGATGTAGGGGGTAACTTTAGATCCAAAATGCGAATTTAATATTTTACAGTGTTACTTAAAAAGGAAGAGATTTACCTTAATTGGCGTAGTAACGCCGATGAAGAAACCCCATGCTTGCGCCGTCAAACTGGCAGCTATGCTAACTACATTGAAGAATATTATCCGATTCGTTTCTATGGGCTGTGCAGTCAACCAGTAGCTCACTGCCAGATACAACGACGCACATGCCGCTTGAAAGGGTATCTCGATCATCAATATGCTGATATAATACGGCGCCAGCCGGTACCAACGATTGAAATGCTCCCTCACGAGAATTTGCATCTCCAGTGGGACTGAAACAAAGAGGCGTATAAACGGAAACTGAATACTCATTGAATACCGATAATGATCCCCGAAGCAGAAATCCTGATAAAAAAAAACTACGATGAAACTGCGATTAACTTGATCGATAATTAACTCATTGAGTAAAATCTGTACTAATTTATTAATCCGTGGATAGAATAATTTTTTTGTTGTTTAATAAATGGAAAAACTAGAGAAGAATAATATAGTTAGAAATTTTACTTGAAGTCTTTTTTTTAAATTCTGTATTAAGCTGATCTAATTAATGACTTAATTAATCAAAGTTCGATTGAAGTCACTTCTAAAAATTACACATGTTAGTTTATAAATATATGCATAGAAATGGAAAATACAATGGAATGCATTTGTGTAAACGAGAAAATTTTATACATAGAACACAGGAAAAAATCCCTAAAAACCCTTTTTAAAAAAAGAAAAAATATATGCCAAGTGCATAAAAAAGTTATTGAACACATTCTTCTTAATAAAAAAAAACGGATATGAAATAAATGTAATTAGCCAAGTATTTCATTACGCAAGACACATAAGATAGACTGAAAGTGACTAAATTTATCAATATATTAATATAAAATTGTCAATGGATTATAGTGAAGAAAAAACTTAGCGTGCTTCGACCGCATTAAAACGCAATATTCTAGGATCAATATGTTTTCATAGCACGAAAATTATTTGCAATACGAATTAATAAAAAGATTATTACATACAATGTTCTGCAGATACGCATAGATGAAAACAATAATTCAACAATTAAGAAGAGATGTTAATAATTTACAAATATGTCAAAAAACGTCAATTTTTACACCTTTAACTTCACTTTTCTCACAAACGACATGATAGAGCAATTTTATTGCCGGATTCGTGTTCAGCACGCGAAAATACATCGGAAATGGTATCTTTTATTCAAATAGCAAAAATCACGTCGGCCAGTGTAATTAATATGAATAAATATTTTAATAATATTTTAGGGATGTTTTAAAGGAAATATACCAAGGATATTTATACAAGTGGATATAAAACATCCATATAGAATACTCTCATAAAAAATTAAACATTAAAAATATTATACACACACAATATTCTCACAATATTATAACTTATTTTAATTTTTTTTTAATAATATTTATATAACATATTCTAGGAATATTTTGCGCCTATAGGGCATTTGTTCATAATCATAGACAAATTATCAAATTAGATAATTCGATAAATTACTGAGATTGTCAACACATATAGTACGCATCAAAACTGTAAGAGAGGTATTACGTTATTAATCACTTTCGATTTAAATTAATTTTCCTCGAAGCTATAGAGATGCACTAAGGCGAGTCAGGTGGTTGCTCTATGAAATTTAATCACAATAGCTATGGCAGAGATATTCGCATTTCCTTGACCTACATCTCAAAGTAATGACAGCGTGCTATAAGCGTTTACGAATATTTCATACTGCTTGATGCAACAACAGTGAAGATAATTACGGTCGACCAACTCACACAATATTTCGAAAGATAAGTGAAATTAGTGACGACAATTCTGGACAAATGTACTAATTAACGTTTTCAACATTTAAAAACGTGAAATTAAATAATATATATATATATGTATATATTCTCTACGAATAAATATATATAAATATATATAAACATAAACATGAATAAATATTCATAAACGTATATAATTATATATGAGATATGTCCATACATATTCATACAGGCTTCTTTCATTTGTAAAATTACTTTTTAGTGTACTAAAAATAATAATAATAATAATGAGAAAACATTAAAAATAATTAAATGGAAAATTTTCGCATTGTTTTAGAAAAAATCAAGTTTGAAGAAATGTAAAAGAATTGCTCATATATAGTTGCATGTAAAATTATATATAGTTACGTATGAGCAAATTTTTTTACATTTTTCGAAACTCGATTTTTTCTAAAACAAACAATGCGAAAATTGTCCCATTAACTATTTTTGATGTTTTCTCAATATTATTTTTACATTTTAAAAAGTAATTTTACAAAAGAAAGAAAAATATATTTCATGTATAATAATATATGAGTATGAATATTTATGCGTGTTTAGCGCTATGTTTATACATATTTATACATATTAATATAATATATAAAAAAATTTTTTATCGGGGTCCCCCAGGTAGCGAAGTTTGTCATTTTGACGTCATATTTTGGGTCTTTACTGACCATTAGGGCGCGTTCATACCTTGACGGAAAAGCAAAAAGCGCAAAAGCAGTGGCCAATCACAATTCGCACTGGTAGTAAGTAGTACAAAAAGCCGAAATTGACTACCAGTGCGAGGTCTGATTAGGTGCTGCTCTTCCACTTTCTGCTTTTCCGTCAAGGTGTGAACGCCCTTATACTACCCAACTGGCGACTTATGACGTCAATATGACGTCACAGAATGTCTAATAAAACCTAGGCCATGGTCCGATTCATGCTGACAACGCTCATGAGCATTATTTGTCTTCGTTCAACATTTGACAAACAAGGATGAAATGATTTTTAAGCATTGTGAGCGACACAATCCGAATCAGACCGCGGCCTTATGGTCACTTTTTGGTCATTTGTACAAACATGACTTGAATTTGAGGATAGACTTCCGAAAAGGTGAACCCCCCGATTTTCTTGTCGATTGGTATACCACTATATTTTGGTGCCCTAATTACGAATATGATCATGAAAATTACCGACAAGGTCATTTTCAACGTTAAATATTTAAAAAACGGGTAATTATACAGTTTGACTCCAGCACCTTAAAAATCAATAAAATCAAGCTTGTTCGACGCGTTTTCGCATAAAACGAAAGAATCTGGCGAAAAAAAGTGTCGGTCTGTCCCGCAAACCAAGATGGAAAAAAAAGTAGTTGTCGTAACTAAAAACTACATGTGGTAACTAAATGGCAGATGTAAAATATGAACAGCTCAAATATAGGTATTATAGCTAATGTCTTAGCTGTGATATCTATATTATAGCAGCAACAGCAAACTATTTCGCTGTAGTTTATAAATTTATAGTTACGGCAGCAAATATATTATAACAAATTAAGATTAGCTGCGGCAGAGAAAATCTTTTTTTCTGTAAAGATATTAAGTATTAAAGTTCACGACTTTTGATAGATTTGAAGTGAGATCTATTTCTACACACACTATGGCAGGTCACAAATCATAAAATGATATTGAAGCAATGAAAGAAACAGCTGGTGAAATCTGGCCTTCAATATTATTCGATCTACAGCATTGCACGGCGTTGCGAAGGTAACACAAAAAAATGACTAGTTTTCGTTCGATGAAGTCAAGTTGTTGCACGCTACTTTAGAAACAAAAATTACAGCAATTGCAGCATATCGACACCCGCAGTTAAATATTTCTTGTAACAGAATTCACGAACGTAATGGCAATTAATATATTCATCGGTATATTTAATTTAAATAAACATCGTATTTATTAAATGAAATTTGTCTTAATAAATAAAATTAACATAACTTTCGTTATGATAATCCTGAAAAATTGATAAAGATCAATTGAAAATAATGGATTACGCGGTTGTAATGTATAAATATTAAATAAAGTTAAATTATGAGAAATTAAAAACAATTAAGTCAAATGAAGTCGAAAAAGTTGAATGGAAAATACAATCTAATTACGAATTCTACTTATATGATGCATGTTGCAGACGTGTTTATTGATTGAGTTTATAGAAATCCATAAATTAAACACATTATAAATAGATAATTCGATGTTATCATCGAGTTTAAGTTATATAATGCTTTTACAAACTAAAAGATCTAAACGCCTCGGAGATGCTAATCACTTTAATGACATACCACAATATTATATCAATATGACTAACAGGATTCGTCATTGCGATGATTAATGCGGCTAGCATAGCTAATGTATCATGTATCTTGATATATTACACGGTCTTCTTCTTTATCCGATATTACAGATTATTCAATTTATCGGCACCGAAAATCTCAATGTATAGAATGAGGAACGCAAATTATATTTTTATCATTATTTTCATTGTAAAGCCATGACGAAATATCAATTAAATTAAATTTGCATTTACAATGCTTACGTTAACATATTACTATTAGTCACTCATAGAAGAAAGCATGGATACATTTTTGAATATATTAATTTGTATTTTGTGGCTCGTTATGATTGAATATTTACACTAAAACTCAAGATATAATTTATAGCTACTTACAAGCAAGAGTAACAGCCATTTTGCCGGTGTAAACGAGAAGAAGCAACGATCCATATAGATAAACATAATTTGCTAAGACATTAGCTCGATAGCCACTTCCCATGTACAGGTACCCGAAGATCACACCAATCAGTAGGTGACAGAGCAATCGCGCCAGCAATAACGAGTAGTCTCTTTTTATACTTAGTAGTTGCCTTTTGTACAGAAGGTAGCACTGCGTCAGAAAACCGGCAGGTGGTGGCGGTTCCTTGATTCTGTTTGCTAGAATAATAGATAATATAAATCAATATTTTTTAATGATTATGGTTGCAGACTAATTTGATAAATCTTCTCGTACAATTTTGTCAAAGCTCTTCGATGATTTACTGTCTTGCATGCACAAGAATGTTAAGGTTAAAAAATACAGGTGTTTCATAATATGTTTATTAGCGAGCAGAGAAGGAAAAAGAGAAAAAATAAAAAGGAGATATTTTGCATATACTTTTCAGTGAAGTTTTTATCATTCTTGTAGATAAGAAAAAAACCTCGTTTAATTATATGAGTGAGGCGTAAGTATATAACAATAGAATATTTATAGATTATCAAATAGTTTTAATTTGTTGAATATTCACACAATTTTTATAGGAAATGATCGAGTATTTATTATAGGGGAGAGTGGTCTAAATCGGACCGTGTTTCAAATAAAAAGGACCTTTTTAATTTAAATGAATACGGTTAAGCAGATTTGCATACTATTTATGATATGCATACTATTAATGTAAAGTCCTTATAAGACATCGAACATGTGATAGCAGTTTGACAGTTCTCTGTTATAACATTCATAAAATAGACGCAAATATGTATTTTCAGCCATCGTGCGAAAATTTTTTTAAAAAAGAAAATCCTTATAAATCATTACTGTAAACCAAATCGAACCGGAAAAAGCGTTTTTACATTTTTCATTGTAGTTTAACACAGGTGAGAGATACGTCAAAATGGTCTGAAGTAAAAATAAAGGGAATTAAATGATCTTTTCAATAGCACCTTCGATTTTACGATCGGACTTTATTTAGGCCTTATAGAGAGCAAAAACTGCAAATAAGTCCGATTTAGACCACTCTCCCCTATCTATAAAAGATACTAACATATTCTCTCAGTGCAGTTTAATTATAGCCTAAGACATCTTCTATAAATGATCTGACAAATATTTCATCTACTTAAAATATACGTTAGATTTATAATCGAAGTAAAATTTCTGTAAAAAATGGCCTTACTTTCTTCAGGCAAGCTCGTGGTAAGAGCGATCGTTTTCTGATTAGTTGGTAAAGTTTCCGCCGCTGCCACCAGTTTATTGAGCGAAATACCATATTCGCCGATCGCAACCTCGAGGACTGAAACGAATTCAAGAATTTGATTTAAAAATCATTATTTCCAGAACTATGATTACTCGCTGTTGTGTAGAAACGCGCTTTCTAAGTGAATGTTGACCATTTCAACATTCGCTGCGTACTTGCAATCAATCGGTGCATTTGCAATCAATTTTTATTGAAATACGTCGTTATAGGACTTTGATATGCAATTGTTCTTACTTTAATTGTGTCTATTATTTTGATGCTTCGCAAATAAAGCGCTTACAATAGATCGGATCCATAAGTAATAGGCGAGAAAGAAAGAGAGATCAGGAGAGATCTTTTTAAAAATAAATATCCATTGTATTTAATCACATCGGCAATATCAAACGCTTTCTAGATTCTAATCATTAACCTATAGACTTAAATTGTTCAGACTATTGCCTAATTTATTCGAGACTGTTACTACATTCTTGTGTAGTGAGTTAACTCGCTCTTACATAATATCGTGCAATTTATGAAGTCTCTTTTAGGATACGATTATTTGCGAAACGACCATTGTGGAATGCAGCTTTGGTCCTTTTTTGCCGATGATTTCGCACTCTGTTAGCTGACATTTACGTAACTAGTAGATTCAACGAGAGGTAGCTCGGGCTTAAGATTACCTTATTTGTTTTAGTAAAACTACGTACCGAAATCAGCTGGATTGTGATAAGGCGGACAATGGGCACCGACAGAAGTCAGGTGCGGTAACAACGAGCTAACCGAGCCTCTGTATATGCAATAACCATTAGCCACCACGTACAAGGAATCAAACATCTCCAGGAGCAAGGCACTTGGCTGATGAATCGTACAGATTACCGTACGCCTTTCTAATTCCGCCAACCGCTTCAAAAGAGCGACGCATTGGCTGCACGAAGAGGAATCCAGACCTGTAAGGTCAATAATTCTACAATGTCCTAGAAAGCGGTAATACATTCTGTGGAAAATGCATTTCGCAATCGCCTCGCACGCAATGCATTAAGCACTCAATGGAGAAATTCGAGTACAATCCCCTTGATATCTCATATTTCCATCTTTGCGTTATCTTGAAGAAGCTTAAAAACTGACGATGTGTAACAGTATTATGTTTCTACGATGCAATCTTGACGATAGATCTAAAGTCTATCATACAGGTGCAGTAATACATTGTTAAGCAAGCGTAATTGAGACTGGAAATAGAATGAGGTAATCGGAAATACACATCGCGAATCGCGAGACAGGTTGTTGCGAGAATTCTACCGGTTCGCCTACCACAGCATAACATCATGATCATAATGTCACAACTTTTTTTTAATCATATAATCTGACATGAGTACAATGACGCTCAGTGTAAAATATTAAATTGTTATCGCATGCAATTATTAACTACATTAGTTACGCGGCATGATAATCGTTATTTTTGCCTTTGGCTACAAATGTAACTTGATAAACAGAGGTTTCTAACAATCGCATTACAATGTTCGTTAAGATACAATTTTGCGATCGTCTGCATCAAATTTATAAAGTTTTAGAGATATCTAAATGAAATAATGGCTAATAAAAAATATGAGCTACCCTGATAAAAATAAAAATTGGAGCGTAAATCGAATGTAATGGGAGCTGATCGGATGGGAGATCGGATGTAACAGAAGCGTAAATGAAACTTTCAGAAGACGAAAATTGGAACAATGAAATGTAAAAGAATCATTTACGCTTCTTTTACATTTTAATGTTTCAATTTTCACCTCCTAGAAATTTCGTTTACGCTTCTGTTATTCTGCCATTACATTCGACTTACGCTCTGATTTTTATTTTCATCAAGGTAATAAAAGTCATAAAAAGACAAAAAAGTCTAGATAAACATAAATCCACGTAATAATAGTAACCTTTCGCTTTTTATGATATAACGATTTGCTTACATTAACGAACTGCATACTTATTAAGACATCGTGGTTGTCTTTATGTATTCTATTTGTCAGTTATGACTTAGCATAAAATATTCTCATTCTGGAACATTCTACATATTAAGTATATGTTTCCTACTAAGCTTAATCACAAAATATCATTTAGCAAAGACGTCTGTTCATTGAAGTTATTATACGTTTTTGTATTTAAGTATTTAAGTATTCTTGACGTTCCTTTAATTTAATGTTCAACTTTTTAAATTTAAATTCCGACAATTTTATGTATTGAGTTTTTACAATTTTATGTATTGAGTTTTTATTTCTTAATTTTATTTTTATCTACTCACAATCAGACTTTTATACATAATCAAAATATTACATTCGTTCCCATAAAATCGTTCAAGAATTGATTAAAATTTCGTATTTTAATTGTGTTTTTTTTAATATTATCATATAATATTAATATAAATATGACAGTCTGTATTTTTATTACTTACCAGTCGTTGGTTCATCGAGGAATAATACTGAAGGATTAGTTAAGAGTTCCAAGGCGATATCAAGCCGTTTCTTTTGTCCACCCGATAATTTTCCGCATAACGTGTCATAACAATGGCTCAGTCCTAGCATTTCCAAGAGTTCTAAAACCTACATACGTATTCATCGAACGTAAAAAAAGATTACAAAATGCGACAGGGAACGTCTAGAGATAACGGGAAACGTAAATCGAACATGTCGTGAATAAAATAAAGAAACGAAGAGTTGATGAGAAACAGTCAGATCTTTCTCAAATTCTCTTTCAAAACTGAACACAAGATATTTGTTCGTTTCTTTTAAAGAGATATCAAATTAAGGAAAAATTTACGACGCAACAATTAAAATGGGTAGTTAATTGTCACAAACCTGAGAATGCTTATAAGCGGAACTGATTGTGTAACCAAGCTTCAAATGAGCGGCTAAAGTCATGGCTTCTCCCACGGTTATGAATGTTCTGATAATGGAGTCTTGCTGTATATAACACGACGTCCTTTTCCATCGTTCACTATGTGGTACTCGAACCTTACCGTTGACCAGAACTTCACCACTTACACCTGATACACTACGCATTGTCACCGTTATATTTATATTTATGAAAAAGTACTATAATTTACACACAGTTATTATAAAAAATTGTTAATTCGGGCTTCTAGCGAAAAATATTGAGAGACATATATGAGATAACGTTATATAAGAGGACATGAAGTTTCCATAAATATGTTCACATGGCTGATTTGTCTTAAAAAGTACGATGTAACATTGAAGTCTCACATAATTATCGATTATTTATGTAATTTTTAATTTCAATGTAACTATCCTACACTGACTTATAATATAGGTTCCGAGTTACACATAAAGCGCATGATGTATCATTTGTCCTTGTTCACCAAATAATAAAGAAGGATAAAACGATACGTCATGCGCTTTATGCGTAATTCAGAACGCACGCATAATGTCGTTCATCATGCAATAATGTAAAATGGAAGCAGAAAGTGAACATCAGTCTTTCAATATGAATAATATGATAGTGCGATATGCATCGATATGAAAATCGAATAAATATAGAATAGAAAATATTTATTAGTTAAGACACTTAAGCGCGCTGCGGAACTTTTTTTAAATGTTTTTATCATATTGAAACAAGCACTTAATAGGCAGCAATTATCACATGAGAAAAATAATTTCTTTTTTTCATCCAGTAAAACTAAAGGTATTTGATATTATTTTCGTAAGCATATATAGAGTATCTAAAAAGGTCCTCGAATTTACTCGGGAGGATGACGTTTTTGAAAAATGTTTCTGACAAAAGTTGTAAGGTTTAAAAAGATTTATTTGTTGATCTTTATCAGTTTGACATCTACATAGCCTAGGAAAAAATGTTATATATATGAACATATTTTATATATAATTTTATATAAAATATAAAATAATTATATATAAAACATTTTTTCTCGGGAGTACATTTTGGGTAATGCTTATTAATGTCAACGATATTGTAATCTTCAAGTCTCATAACTCAAAAAGTATTTAATGAAAAATGTATAGGTATAGATCTTTCGAGTAAATCCGGGGTCCTGTTTGGACATCTTGTATATAGATTGATGTATTCAAATTAATGTTTGACTCAAAATGTTAATTAATATTACGATGTTTAAAGATATTCTATGTACAATCTTCATATGCAATTAGATTGATATACTTGAACCCAGGAAAAAATGTTTCATATATAATTATATAAAAAATTGACAATTATATATATAATTATATATAAAATATGTCCATATATACATTTTTTTCTCGGAATTGATGTTTAACTCGAAATGTTAATTAATGTCAATTCAAAAGTCGCAAATGTTTAACCATAATTAATATTTTTTTTAATTATAGAGACAAATATCTCAAAAATAAATAAATTTACTCAAGTAACAACTTGTTGTTCGCAACAATTGCACGGAAGACATCTTATGAACGATATTTTAAATTTTGTTCTAAATATGAAGCCACTTCAAACTTTACGCTCTTTTCTTAAATGAAACAACACGTTTTTTCTTACATTAAGATAAGGTTACAAAGAAGCGAACACGTTGTGAAATTACATATTTTTTCTCATTATACATTCTGATAAAACACGTCTTTTTACTTTTTAATATCCCTATCTTAATGTCAACAATATTAGAAAATCGGTCAAAGACGAGCGAATAAATTAAGATGTTCTAACCTATTATAACAAGCGAAACTAGTTTCGATTTTACAAAAGTCGAAATAATAACCTACTCGTTGTTGAAACTCAATGTCAATAATATTAAAAAAATCGGTCAAAGACGAGCAAATAAATTAAGATGTTCTAACCTATTATAACAAGCAAAACTAGTTTCGATTTTACAAAATCTTAATTTATTTGCTCGTCTTTGACCAATTTTTTTAATATTATTGACATTGAGTTTCAACAACGAGTAGGTTATTATTGCTTATCCTTATCTTAATTACATCTTCTTATATATAAAATCACAAGATGGAAATAATAAACTTTCTGCAACATCATATTATTGTAAGAATATATGTATAAATAATATATATATTTTAAGTAATAAACGATATCTGTAAAAAAGAAAGATTTCCGATAAACACACACACGCACGCGTACGCGCGCATGTAGAATGTATGACTTATAATTGAGATTACTATCAGTGTTATTCATGTAAAATACTCTTCTAGATTTCTACGGAAAATAATGATCCAAGAAAAAACGACACGATCGCTCTATAATACTCTTATATGTATAAACACGAATCTCTTCTGTATATGTTGTGTAATATATGTATACTTTATGATATATAATAACTGGAAATGCATTTATGTAATAAGTAGAGAATGATTAAATATGAATTATTGCTCGTAATTATCAGTAATTATCTAACAGGTGATTATCTTATCATCCGATTAAGACTCATTTTCTAATATTTTTTGCAGTTTATTGCAGAAATAATAAGGTATCGGCTCTTATTGCAAAGTAATATTCAAATTTCGTTGAAGCAAATAGCATTAATTGATTTTATTTTATAAGAGTACTTGTGATTGCTTGAATTATATAGATATTATGCATCGGAATTGTTTATTATAATAATTGCACATGAAAAATTGCAACGTTAAAATATCTAAATTAATAAATGAAATAGGTTCAAGTGATTAAATCTAAAACGATAAGTAATGCCGATATGAGCTAACACAGAAAATTTTAAAATCCAGCAAGTATAAGTGTTTATAATAATCTGCCATATCGTAAATTAATTATAACGTAAAGAATCTCCATATATCGACATGTAAAAGAATTCCGTGTCCGAAACTATAGAAAACAAATAAAATTAAATTTATAACGTAAAAAGTATCACAGATTAAGAAGCATGTTTTAAATAACCACAAGTATGTAATACTAATTTACGAGATACATATGATATGAGGTATACATTAATTTTGAAATGATATTTATGCACATAGCAAATTACTAATTTCTGTAAGATTTGATTTAATTCATTGATTAAAAGCGCAATTAGAACGTATATTTTCGAGCGAAAAAAAATTTCCTTGTGAGTCAATGTAAAAACAGTGCTCGCATCAAATATATAAAATTAATTATATTGAGATTGTAGAAAAAAAATAGCGACCACTCATCGCACACATGATGTGTTCTGGCACGTGAAAATGATTATAAGTAGAGTTTAGCTTGAATACTTAATATTTCACGGTAATACAAATTACCTAATTGTGCTGCTCTCCGACGTATATGAATATTTTTTCGACGATATTACGACATAATAGTGCAAAAAAAAGAACTAATTTCTGAAAAAAAAGTTCTGTTTTCATGATGAGTTATGAATTAGCAACGATATTGTTTTCAGCGAATAATTTGGAGTTAATGGAAAACTGTTTAAAGTTCTCGTATTTAGTTTAATGTTGCATGTAATCAACGTTATTTGTTTTTGTTGTTCTCAAACCTCAGACAGCTCACAGTAAATCGAATTTGTTTTTCGCATTAGTTAATTTGGCACTGAATGGTTGCGTTCAGCAAAAAAAAACCGCTCAATGAGCGCTCAATGGGCGGTTTTCCCAAAAAAAACAGCCACTGTAATCGACGATGTGTCTTCTAATTTTTTTTATTCTATTAGCCGCAGCACAAATTCTTGCATAATGCATAATGCACAGTGCATAAGGGAATCAACCAATCGAAATTCTTCTTTTCCATGGAATGGAAGGAAAAGAAAGATTCTGATTAGTTGATTCGCTTATGCACTATGCGTTATGCGTTATGCAAAAATCTGTGCTGCGGCCTTAATACTCGTTCGATCTCGCGACACGAAAACAGGAAAATAATGAATTGACTACTAGATGCAGCACTCTCTAAAACTTTCTTTTTTCGATAATCGAAATTTATCCACACAACACAGTTCTCTAAGAGATGTTCTAAGATTGTTCAGAGAACGTTCTACATCCCAAAACGTTCTTAGAATGTCCCTTGGAGAACTGTGTTCCATGGGTATTTATCGGAGCCCATTTACAAGTACAAATATTGAGATTAGGAGTCAAAGTGTTATCGTGCCAAAGGTCAAGTTCTTTCTATATTGAGTTCCCCCGCCTAATGGGACATTTTAACCCTTGACCCACTCGTGAGAGACGCGTAAATAAAAATAAAAGTGTAGGATTGAATCATTCAATAAGAATATTAAAGAATTAGGAATACATGATAAGAAAATATATATAGATGAAATATGCGCAAACATAAAAAGGAGGGAATTTCCAAACTTATAAGCGATCTATGGATGTGTCACTTTTAAAGGATATATTTAAGAAGCAATCCTCATGTCTTTATGGTACTTACGTGAAACCAGCAAGCGCATTCAGCAGCGTCGACTTTCCAGCTCCGGATGGCCCCATAATAGCCACTAATTCGCCAGACTTAAATTCGCCGCTTATGCCGTGCAGAATTTCCTTCTCGCCTGCAACAAAGACGTACGAGATCGCAATTATATGATTGCGTCATTGCATTCAATGCACGATGATTCATCGTTAACTTGCCTCGAATACGATATTCCTTATATATAACTTAAGTTATCGAGCTATAAATTTATAGCTCGATTTGTACGAAAGATAAAGAGTGTACGAGAGGTAAAGAACGTGAATACGTATTACGGATATCGTAACGTTTAACGTTCTTGGATCACGTCAATCACAAAATTTATTCAATGGACTTGTTTATTCAAAGGGCATAAAATGTCATTTTATTCAAGGCTACTTTGGAGTCATTGACATTAAATCACATGATATCTTAATTACGCGAAAGTAAAAGACATATGACTACATAGGACTACATAGAAAATTAAGAAAATATTTTGTAAAAGGAAATAGAATATGAAATATTGCATTGGAGTTAGCCTTGCAAGTAAGAAAAATGCAATTTTATTCTTTTTTACATATAAATATAGAATGGTAATTATAAAAGATATCTATATATACGTGACCTTCTCCGAGGAAATCCAGTTTTATTAATTTATGCATTTATTGCACATGAAGGTATTAAAATTAGATAAGTAAGGAATATTATACCTAGTTATTTCCGAGTTTATACAGATATGCAAAATGATTATCTGTAACATATTAAATGCTAATGTCAGCATATTACAAAAGTAATAATACATGTACACAGTATCATTAACATTCATTTTCATAATTTTTACTAAGATTCTTATAAAAATATATAAAATGTATCTTTTGTGCATACTAAATGTCTAATTGAATTAGCTCACGTGAACTTTATGTCCATTTATTCTTATTATTCATTTATTCAATTTTGTTTTACATATCTATTCTCAATCTTAACCTTCCTTTGAACGGAAAACGAAATGAAAGCGATTTGAAAATATTTTGTTTTTTTTATTCCAGATCACACTTATCTCTTCATTTGTTAAAACACGAAGGTGATAGGTACAGGACAGACGAATAGAATTTCTAGAACAATACGATTATACGATGATTGTTGCCAACTTTACATGTGCTCATTCGAACAACCCTTGAACTATTTTAATGATAAATTGATAACAGAACGACTGCATTAAAGCTAATCACGTAGTAGCCGATGAGCAGACTATTGTGCAATATACAAAACGCATAAATGATGCGTGACGAGCACGTGCGGATGTTGCAGCAATGACCTAGTGTTGCTTTTTCTTCATGTCATCGAAAGAACAAGGGAGGGAAAGACAAAGATGAATGATAATGAGTTATATTTCTCCTTAATCACATTTTACATAACGTACCGCATACAATTAATGCTCGATCGCTGGATCAATAAATATGAGATAACATTTATGTGTAACTATGACGCGAAGCTATGAACGAGTGCTTGGATCGAAGAAATGTGGCAGCAAAGTAAATAAGGAAGATTCTTCTGCCAAAGAAGAAAAAATCGAATTTCACGAAATACCTCTGGAGAAATGTTAATTGCTTTAGAAGCTGTAAATTTCTTTATAATAAGTGATAATAAATACAATTGCTTCACATGGTCTTTCTTTGTACTAGCAAAACAACAAGTCAAGTTTGTGACAACACATTCCACGTACTTGAAAGGAAAATGGAAAACCACCAAATTCAACTTTGCTTAAGAGTCTCTGGTTGCATTAAAACACGCTCTTGCTATTATAAGAACATCTTATTGAGATAGGTACAGAGAAGCGTATTCTACGTTGTTTTGCATGACTAATCTTTCATTCTCATTAGGGAGCAGTCGCTTCGTATCTTGAGTTATTCATTTGTAAATCATGTGAATGTCACGGCACACATCAATAACTCAGCTGAGGCTTTCTCTCGTTCTACTACGGAATTCCTTGAGCGCGTTCGGAGATCTCTATCCACGTTCACTCGAGTTTACACATACTTATTCACTAAGTAAATAAACCAGCATAATAAATTATACACACGTCAATAATTTTCTTTCGCGTGGGATTGACAAAAGTCATCGTTTTAAAAAAAAATCAAGGAAGCACAATTATAAATATAGAGGAGAAGGTGGTATTATAGCACCCCAGTTACATTTTACACAATAACTTTGTTAATAATCAATATTTAAGTTTAAAACTTGACAGTTACATTTGTTCAAATGTTGTTGAATCGATTCTGGACTCAAAGTTACGAAATATTTATTACTTAGGATTATAGATGCAAAATTACTGTCAAATTTAATTTTACAATTACTTACGGTAAAATTACGGTAAAATGATAATTTATTGGTAATTTTGATAAAATTTATTTCTTATAGTTTTATGCATAAATAGACTGTATTTTCGTACTTATGTATTGTATAAAATTATACGATCATTCAATATTCCTAATAGGAATCGCTGATAAAATAACAGGGATATTGACTAAATCTAAACGTACCCTATTGAAAAAAAATTCCGTCACAAAGTTACATAACGAAATCATGTAATTAAAACATGTAAATCACATAATGAATTGTTCCAAATCAGTACGTGATTTTTAAAAATCACGTATTTGAAAAGTTACACGATGATATATTTTTTTCTTCTATTTCTATCATTTAATTTTATAAATTTATAAGATATGAAAAATATAGTTTAAGATTACTGTATCTGTCACACTTTTTGTTTTCAATATTTTAATAATTTATTTGAAGTTTCTCTAGTTACTACGTACCTACATAGTTTCTTAATTATTATATCAATATGTAGTATCAAAATAAAAATTTAAATTAAATAAAGTGTTTTTAAACTTTTTAACTTAATGATTAAATGTACTCTTATATCAAATTACTTTATTTTTATAATTTTTTTTTAAATTATTATTTTACCAGCCTCCATAAATTACTGATTTATGATAAATTACCGAGTAAATTATCGTAAAATTTTTGGTTATTTTCATCTCTACTTAGGATACTATTAATAAAAATGTGGCGACATTGTATAATGACTCGAAGAAAAAAATAGTAATGTGCAGGCCTTCCATAAAAATAGTCTTAAAATATCAATTTTGCTTGGAAAACAGTATTTGATTACAAAATTAACAAAAAAGTAAAACATTTTAAAATGCAAATGAATGTATACATATACATACATTCACATAACTCTCTCTTTTCTGCATATAAGCTGTTCAGTACTAAAAATCTCAGTACTAAAAATAGTATACGTAATATAAACTATATATTAACAGTAGAGTTGCAATCGATTATTAAATAATTATTTTGATATGAAAATCTTAAAAAAGAAGTCGTAACTAATCAATAGCATAACTCAAACTATATATATATATATATATAGACAAATAAAATATTAAATAGCAAATAACATACTGGAAAATACATATATACATGTGATGATACGCTCAAGAAAAATGAGGAAATAGATGTAATTAAATGCTAAAATGTACCTCGTTAAAATGTAGAAACGTTTTGAAATAATTGAAAATAAAAATGCGTTATAATAAGTGCTGGCTATTGAGTATTGGTATAATAGCGTCATGATGCAACGGCGAGCTACTGAAAAAATAATTCCATAAATAATCATTAGGATTCGCTCTATAATAGCAGAGATATTAAGGGAGGCCACAATATATACATTGGCCATAATACCATCTTCTCCTCTACAATATAATATTAATGTATAATATAAAATTTCGACGTAAATGGATTTTTCTTTAAATTTATCAGATATTTTACTCATATTTTTTTTAATGTTATACAAAATGATTACAAAGCGATATTTCATAGAATCGGTCATACAATTTGAACAAAGGCATGTACGTATTGTTCTAACTTCTACGTGATACCATCTGTGACGCACAACTTCCTTTCTTGGGACATGAATAATACAATCAATTTTTACAATAGACGTGCTGTCGACATACTTCTAAGTTTTTATACATAATAGAACGCGTAATTGGCACACTCGGATAGATAAGACATTGGTTATTACTCAAATCAAATTGCGATGATCGCATCGTGTCCATTTTTCAACATAAAGCAAAATAATTTATCATTATTATTACATATATTTAAAAATAATATTGCGTAACGCGTGACTTTTGATTTAATAAAAATAAGAAATAATTTTAAAATATATATTTCGAAGTATCTCACTTTATTTTGTACACAGCTCAGCACACGTGCGAGCATATATTGTATCGCATTTTACTGACATTATACATTCTTATCTGAGTTGTTTTATATTTTGTTGTGTTATAATTATGAAATGGTTTTTATCTGTTATAAAAAAAACCGTTTAAATAGTGATCGTATATAATATAAGCACACATATTAGAAATATATTTTCTTTTTCATTTCTTATAAAATATATACATTCAGGCAACATTAATTACAGCAAAAAAATTCCGCCGCGCGCTTTATATTACTTTATTTTACAATTTGAAACAATTTATTTTGTTCACGAATTTAAAAAGAATATTTACATAAACTAAATAAACATGAGGCATAAATAATAAGATATGTGTCCTATAGAGCGCTGTCACGTTTTACATCTCATTAAATATATAAAGAAAAATTATACAGCGAGATATTTTTTTCCTCTAAGATGAATGCTTATTATGCTTATTATATATATTATTAATGGCACATTATAGCAAATAAGTATATTTTTTACTAAACACACTAGTATAATTAATTATATCTATACGAATTCCTAGAAAAAAAAACACAAAAATATATATGTATACAAAAATCACAAATTTAAATTATTATTATATTAATGTTTTTTATGAGCAACTTGTCATATAAATTATCGGAAATGATAAATATTATAGAGACATAGAGATAAGATACGATTACTACTCCGTCACCAGATCGACATTTCAATTCAAATTTATAAACAGTGTAACAACGGGGAAAATGATGATCACATCATAATTTTAGTATTGACACTATTAATAGCCACATTTTTTCATAGGGCAGTGAATGTTACTGTTCTAATTTAAATGTGCATTGTGATTCTTTATTCTTTATGCTTTCTCTCTCTTTCTCTCTCCTTCTCCTCCTCTCTCTCAATATGTTTAAATTAATAATAAAAATTTAAGTTTTAATTTAATAATAAAAAATTCTTATGTTGTGACATTTTATTGCAGCACTTCGAAATACCCGAGATAATTTATATATTTGTTAATTATAATTCTACGCCGCGTGAATTTTTATACATTATATTTTCAAAATATGCGTCGCGATACTTTCTCCGTTTAAAACTTTCTTCACTTATCGTGCAGCTATGCGATGCAAATACTTTCTCTTGAAGTACGTCACTAATCCCGCAATATACGATTATTAAAGCAATTAAAGCAATCATCAAATTAATATTTTAAATGGCCAATATGTCTTTTTATGTGACACGCACATCGACATATGTATTTGGAAATAATATTTTAAAACCTTTAATATATACTCATGTTTTCATTTGGACCATTATGGAATTTTTGTAACTTATTCAAGGCTAAAAATTTAGACTTTAACCTCTCACTATCGTTAAATAATTTGCGAGCACTATGTAATAATTTATACAATCTGCTTTCACTCACATGCGACTGTATCATTTGTGAATCTAAAAAAAATTCTATTATAACAATGTCTTGTTAAATTCCAAATTTAATATTTTGCGAGACACATAGAAATTTATATTACTATAATATTAATGCACTTATACTTATACAAATTCGTAATATATACGAAAATATATAATATAACAAAATAATAATAATAATATATATAATATTATATGTTTTGGAAAATGTAGGAACATATTTTAAATCATTCTCTCTCTTTTCGTAGTAAGATTATTTTAAAAATACAAAATCTCGTAAATTGTACCTACAAAATATTTGTATAACGATCATATAAAAGATACAACTGCAAAAGAATTGTTTAATATTAAAACTATAAGAAATAAGTATAAGCTTTAACTTTATGACACTCTAATAATCAAGAATCATCGTTTCTTTTTTTTAATGAGAAAAGGTTTTCCCGATTTTCAACAAGAAATGCCGCTACGTGTGAAGTGCATGTCATAAATGACATTAATTACAAAGCTTGACTGTAGACTATAGTATACAAAAACACTTAAGCAATCGTAAGATATAAGCAGTAAGATATAAGCAGTGAGTAAATCAACACTTTAGATTTACTTTAGTAATTACAGATATTAGGGAGTTTCTACAATAACGTGAATCCAGATACGGTGAAGGTAAGGTCACGTTATCTTATAATTAAGAATTATACTAATTAAAAAAAGGATAAACTGTAATTAGCCGATACTGCTTTCGTTTTTATACGAGCCACAGTCTTATTACACCACTACAGTCGTGTATGACTCCAGCACATATGCATTATTATTATTATTATTAAAATTTTTATTTTCTTGCTTACTGATGTATTATACTAATATTTATAAACAATAATATATTATTAAATTAAGAAGCGCCATAACGGTCAGAATGTTAAGATGTTGAATTATTGTAAATTCATTTAAATAATCTTAATTTAAAATTATTATGTTTAACATTAGCGGTCTTTCAATCTTATTATTGAATAATATATTATTTATACTTACTGATTGAGAAGTTGCGTACGCTCCATTCCTTAACGCGATAGCGTATATCGCGGAACGTCAAGTCAAGTTCGGGCCTCTTTGGGAAGGAGTGCTTCTCCTGTTGTAGGAAATAATTGTTGTTGCTTATAATAGCCGAGTCTCGCATATCGTCTTGGCTGCTATGGTCGAACTGGCAGCAGCTCAGAGAAGACCGCGACGGCGAACAGGGCGTCGGAGTGGTCATGGCAAATGCAGATAAGGCGATGATTCGGAACGCAAGCTCGTTCGCGAACACACAATAAAAAACAAAGAAGAAACGTCACAATGTTTCAGATACCATTCGGTCGCGTTTGAGCGCGCACGTTCACTGCACTTTCTTTCAATTCTCTCTTTACCGATCACAAATGCAATTTGTCACATTCGCTTTCGTCGTTCTCGACTCCCACTCTCACATGCCTTATTGGTTCAACCTGAAACGATAAATTAGGAGCATGTTTGTCAGAATAAGTTATAATTAGGATTTAATTATGGCTAAAACATATGCTAATTGTTTGTTAAAATATCGTCTATATGCAAAGAATTAATAATATTAATCGATGATTGAATGAACAATAATATAAAAGAATAAATATACTGCGCATAAAAAAGAGCAGAGCCAACTAAAAAAAGTTAGTCGATTAAATGTGATGATTTATTGTTAGTGTCACAAGAGAATATGCGATAGCTACAAAGAAAATATTTCATAAAGTCATCAGAAACAGGTTTATGCGATGTTGATATGTAATTACTACGAGATAATCTGGATTGTCAGATAATTTTTTTTCCAATTATCTTTCATTAACTACTGACCCCATCTTATATTAAAGACATCACGTTTATTTTATTACGCTTCGTATAATTAATAATAATACATTCTCTTTCGGAGAAAAAATCATCAAAATGCTCAAGCATATGTAGACAAAACGTGATTCGTTATCTTCTTATTAAAAATTGATTTCGATATCTTCTTATTAAAAATTTATGATATAAATTGTAATATACATATATGTGTATCTGACCATCTATTATATATAATACCATCCACTATGTGATATGGTATACGCATAATCGATATTGTGATACGACGTTGCGATATTTATAAAAGCCTTACATTGTTATTTGCAAATGACAGGTCAAACTTGTTACCGCTCAAACAAGTAAGTAATTAGGAAAAACCGGTTAAATGCAAAGGTGAAGGATAATCGTATAAAAAAACCGATTTGTTTAATCATTACTTCGACTGAACTGCATTATTGTGAGACGCGTGTGCAAAAGAAATTCGCCTTACAAAGAACAAAGAGAAGATATCAAATTCTTTGTGTTTTATGCAGACGACCGCATTGATCATATCGGTCGTTGAACAACCATGGCGGAATTTTTCTGAAATTTTTAACTTCGTTACGCCACATTACGATCAAGAGGCATCGAATTATTGGATCTCCGACATTAACAATTATGAAAATAGAATTATTCATTGCGCTGAGAAAACGATTACTGTACTTTGCAAATTGATCGCATAGTGAGAAATTTGCTTGCCCGGACTAAGGAATAAACACACCATAAACAAAAATGATCGGTTTTTGAAAGAACAAAAAATGTCTTTTTAGCATTTCTTTTTTTTTAAATCATGTAAGCAATTTTTTGTAAGTTTTTCTGAGAATATTTTTGCAAACATTTTAATGAAAAATGCTTAAAAACATTTTTCATCCTTTAATTCATTTCAAGAGTATAGAATTACTGTATAACAATGAATTTTTGCTGTTGCTTGTCTCACGACATCTTTTGCTCTATTAAATAGTAATTATAATTTATATTATTTATATTTTTAACGTTCCTCAACGATTATAATTGATGCTCATTTATTATTCCTTGCTTTCTATGCAATTAAGATTTAACCTTATCAGATATAAAAGAAAATTATGTAAAATGATGCAAGATAAAAAAATAAGGATCGATGTGATTGTAAATCTGGAATGTGAAATTAATTAATCTATATTAATCAGGACAATCGAATAAATTAAAAAGCGAAAGGCATATAATAACTATGCTTGAACTGACATGATATTTGCATTGTAGATGGATCGTTAAACATTTTATTGTTTTATATGCTAAATAAGTATTTATGTAAATTTCAACTGAAAAGTTAACAATAAGTATTGCATAAAAATTGCGATAATCAATACACACATAATTTCGCAAAATGACATTAATTTGCAGTCAGATACTTTACACCTATATCTATGTGAATAATAAATCCGAACAAAAGAAAGAACAATGCAAATGACGCAACTTTTTATTTCAGTAAATAAAGTGCGATTTTGAAAGTTTAATGCAAAAGGAAAATGGAAACACGTACGCTAATTTGTTAAAATGATAAAATCGATCAAACTCCAACTAATGTTTATGCATGTTGATACATTGAAGAAAAGAATTTATCACAAACTCGTTTATAAATTAATTACTTTTTTAACATAATAAAAAGATGTTTTCCTACAATCCATCATCTTAAATTATATAAGTGTAAACGTGTACGATATAAATAACTCAACATAATATAATAAATAAAAGTATTGATCAACAACAAGTATTGAATAACAACAAGATACATCGCTGAAATCGGAGGAATATATTTGGTGTAATAATCATTTTAATAAAATGGACGCAAGAATCATCACATACAACTATATAATTACATATAACTGTAATACACAACGATTCTGTATTTTTAGTTTTTTTCAGTTTACATAAATTTCAAAAATATGAAATGACGTAAGTATATTTTGTAACATAACTTTCAGCCGCATTTTAATTAGTCACTTTTTGCAACTCATTGCCAAGTACAGCGATTTTGTTATAATTAAACATATATATATATATATGAAGTCGGCGAATCTAATTGGAATTGTAGCGAAGTAAATTTATTTACGTAATAACATCCGATGCAAAAGAACTTCTAACGCATTATTCAGGCAGCTAATAACTAATTGCAGAGACAAAGATCGAGAAATAAAATCGCAGATGTTAGAAGTGTAAAATTACCGTCAAATTCAATTTGACAATAGGGAGTTTTTGCAATAACGTGAATTCAGATACGGTGAACGCTAAAGTCACGCTATCCTTTTTTTAATTAGTTGTTAAGAAGAAAATAACCTGACCTTAGCGTTCACTGTCTGGATAAACGCTATTGCAAAAACTCCCTAATTACTTACGGTAAAATTACGGTAAAATGTATTGGTAATTTTAATAAAATTTGTTGTTTTTTTAATAGTTTTATGCATAAATAGATTTTATTTATGTTTTTCACATTAATGCATAATATAAAACAATATTCTTCTAATATTCTTTTTTATAATAGTTATATCGAAAATATAAATCGCTGATAGAATAATAATAGGACTGTTCATTAAATCTAAACGTAAAATTTAATCGATGATAAAATCCATTTTCAATATATTTCAATATATCCCTAGAGATTTGACCAAACACTGACCAAAAAATAGAAAGCAATGCGAATTAAAAATTCCAGCATTTTTTTTTACATAATTCCTTGTTTCATATTTTAAAATCTAGTTTTTTACTAAATTACTTAAAATTATTATATATTTCTATTTAGATATTTCGACAGTAGTGCAATTACAAAAAGATTATTTTATTTTTTATGTATAATTGTGTCTGTGTTTTTACTTTAATAAAAACTTTAACCGTCTCGTCGCTAAAATAGCAAACAAATAAATGAAAGTTTTATAAGTTTAATTGTAAAATAAAAAAAATATAAAATATATATATAAGTTTAATTGTAAAAAATAAAAAATATAAAAGTATATATATAAGTTTAATTGTAAAATAAAAAACAAAATAGTTTAAAGATTACTGTACTTGTTACATGTTTTTCAGAATCCTAATAAAAAAAACTTATTTGAAGTTTCTTTAGTTTAGACTACGTACCTAGTCTTTTAATTGTCATATATTCAATATAGATAATATAATTAAAAGAAATAATATTACATATTAATATTTACACATATTGGTATACAATATATTATATATACCAATATGTAATATCAAAATGAAAATATGAGTTAAATAAAGCGTTTTGAATTTAATAACTAAAAGCTAAATGCTTTTACATTAAATTATTTTATAATTTAATGTATAACTTTTATAATTTTTTTAAAATTACCATTTTACCAGCTTCCTAAAATTACAGACTAATTTACCGTAATTTACCGAATAAATTACCGTCAAATTTGGTCATTTTCATCTCTAGCAGACGTACATATGTAGGCATAATTTCACGAGTATGCTCTAAATTTACTATCTTAAACAATCTGAAGACGCGAGGACGGCTCTCACGTTCTCAAGATCAACAATGATAAGTCTATCGAGTTACTCATTGTTTATGTTGAATGCACAATGGTAGTATCTTCAAGAACGAACTTTAAAAAAAATGAGACATACGTACATCTCCGAGGATGATTTTGTTAAAAAAAATCGAAAGAATTTCTCCGATGCGCTAACATTAAAAAACCTGTTACTTCGGTCGTTCACTAATAAGTTCACCCATCGTGACTCGTAAACACGTTATATTAAATTTTACACCGACGCACGATTTCGGGACTGTGTGACCCTAGAAAGCTTAAGAATTAATAAAGAGATAGCAGTTACTTTTCGATATTCCGAGAAATTTTTCCGCATATTTTTCCGAAATTGAAAAACATCGATAAAAAGTCATTTATTTGTTTACTAGTTTTTCAACGCGTAACTGTTAATATATTGTCAATAAATGTTTATCCAAATATGTAAAATCTGTATATTTTATCGCAAATTACAATTTTACACCGCGCCAAACTTATATAAAAGGAGTGCTTCCTTCCATTTAGACAGCATGATTCTCATGCGATTGTGCATAATGGATTCAAGGTAATGAATACATTTTATCAACAGATTATAGCAACACCTTTTTTTTGTTAAAAAAAAAAGAAAAAGAAGAATTATGTTCTATGAGTTTTTGCGTAAATTTTATTGCTGAACAGATATACAGAGATCTATCGCGTAATAAAATTACGCATTGATGTCATAGTATAAATTAATTATACGCCGCTGATAATGCAATTTTCGAAGCGAATAGTTTTTTTCGAAGTGGAGTTTTATTTTATTTATCGCGAATAGTCATTGTGATTAAAGATCTCACAGAAAAATTAACAGAAATTAAAAAAATTTTATAAAGATATATCATACGAACGTATTAAGGATCTATTTTTTAATAAAATAAAAAAATTAATATAATAAAATAAAATAAATTAGCAGCGATTTAGAATCAAAAATTATTTCATTAAAAAGCAGATATATTTTTAAAAAATAATTATCATAAAATGAGATTTTTGGTTCCTTAATTAAAATTAATTATAATTTATTAGTCTTTTATTCATAAATTAAATAGATTTCACCAACCCAGCATCAGTAACTATGTTACAGAGATTTGATTGATTGATCAGTTTCAGAGGATTATATTCACCCGAAGCAAAAAACCCGGACGTGGCGTGCAAACTAGAATGTTTCGGCTCGATCATATCGGCTTTACGTTACATTCACATTGATTTTCGTTCAACGATATCGCAAATTTTATTACGACTTTTACTTTTACTTCGACTATGAGTATAAGTTCTTGAACACGATTCTGCATCCCCGATATGCGACTAGTTAGTGATCCGCATGCCTGGATTTTATAATCTGTCCCACGCCTTTTAAGGGGATGCTGGAGTGACCAAATTATCACATTACAGTCATATAAAAATCTTCCAATTGATTGAACGGAATAAAAATTTCTTTTCTTTTGGTCACTCCAGCATCCTTTTAAGCGTAAAGAGTAAAAAAATGGATATCTATTTCTGATCGTTTTATTCAAGAATTGCGCAAAATCTACAACCGCGTGCATGTGTTTTTATTATCTATCAGTTTTTATTATCTATCGAATCAGGAATTAACACATATAATTATTAACAAATACGGAAAAAAACGCTACCCTTATCATAACCAGAAATAATGATAATTTTTGCTCATCATTACATTTGGTTGGGATAACCGTAAGATGGACATATTTTAACAGTCATAGCCGTTAAGATATGACAATTTTAATATGTCTCCTAAAAGAAAAACAAATTCGACGAACTTTGGCTGCTTTCTAACAAAAGACACAGTGTAACACAATAAATCATTACATCCTTGTTTGCCAATGTTAAATAAAGTTAAATAAGTTATTTAATCTAATCAAGACAAAAGATAATAATAGCGTTTTCGAGTGGATTTGAACCGGATCTAGTTCGGTTAACCAATGTTTGACCCGAAAGTATCATAACCTCGTCTAATCGGAAATCAAAATAAAGCATGTGATGTCATCGGTCAAAACTGGGGTAAATTAAAACCCACTCGAAAACACTGTAAGTTGATATTATAAGTTTTAATATTTTAGAGGTTAATGGTGTAAATTTTACATCTGAACATACTGACACATTATAATTCACAGTATAGTTCTTATTTTTAATTGTGATATTGATTTAATTGTGACCTTTTAACGTCGAGATGCTTTTAATTAGAGAGAGAAGATGGAATCAGAAAATACACTTCAAGACGTCGCTTATGAAGAACGGAAAATACCAGTGCAAAATATGATTCTCAGAATATGATACGCACACACCAATATGCATGCACATTTTTTTATTAAAATACCGATAAAATAAAGATATCACACTACTGACAGTAAAATTCCACACTAGGCTGTAAATTTATTGTATAGGAGTGAAATTTAAACACATATATGTAATATTACGAATAAATTTATCGATACTAGAAGTTACAAATGATCTTTAAATATACCACATTTTATGAAATTTAAATGTGTATTTTATAATTTATACTCGAATTACACATGAGAATATAAGTCTTAGTTATCTGTAATCTTCTAGCAATAATCAACAAGATACACATAAAATACAAGAAAACAAAATTTTTATTTATGATTAGCTTTAAAGAAGAAAAATGTCGAGAGTACAATAATCTCATAAATAAATTTCAATGAATTGATAATAAACGTATAAATAGACATCGTTTACCTTCAGTTTATAATTCATCAGTTTATAATTTGAGTAAAAAATTTATCTATATATAGCGTCTTGTATTTATTTTATTCTAGTTTGTTGTCCACCTAATTTCCTTTTCTATTCGCTTAAGGTTGTTCGCCTATCAGGCCTTACAAGATCACTTAATTATGATGACGATACCGCATCGCTCAAATTAAATCTGTTCAAAGCTAGCACACAAGATGAACAAACAACTCCGTAGTCAAGTTTATCTGTTTCTGAATTCATATCAATCAAGTAACTTAAATTGGATAAGAATTACTTGTTTATTCGAACAACATTCAACTAACTTTTCATAATATTTCAGTATTTTCCATTGAAGTAAGAGAGATAATATAAATTTTAAGCAAAAAGCTACAAAAAGTCAATAAATTTATCAAAAAATAAGTACATTTCCTTTGTAAATTCGCATCGATTTTTATAACAAAAAGTATATTATAGGCGACTTTAGTTGTGGCAACTGTAGCCGTGTTTTTCCGTGTACATTGTGATTTATTGTAGTTTTTATCATTGTGTACAAACCATTAAATCATCATCATTATTATTTATGATAACAATAATGAAGATGATTTTTTATACACGCTGTCAATGCAATTGCGTGTGCGTGTTTGTAGGTACGTGACAATGCGTCTTCATTCGAATGAATTTTTTTAAATGCGTGAATTTTTTTGTATTTAAATAGAGAAATGGCATACGTTCTATGTTTGGATAAAAATGTAATTTTAATTCTCCAATACTGTAATAAAATAAATTAATAAGGTTTTATGTTTTTACAATATTATTAATTATTTAACTATATTATTAATCATATACCACAAACATTTCGTTAAATATTTAAAATAGTTACAGGAAAGAATTAAATTAAATTTATTTCCAAGGAAAATGTAACTACTTGTCAAAAATTAAGTGTTCTAAGAATATGTTTCACGATATTAGAAAGAAAAAAGAACTCCGCATAAATCTTATGGAAATTGAATTTCGGTCGAATTGACTGAAAATTTGATATGTTGTAGATCTTGTTGTCTTGATAAAAAGTCTCCATAGGCACAATCCTCTATAATGAACCTCTATAATTTCATCTCTACGGCCGGTATTCATAGTCACAGATCCTTATATATTCAAGACCGTCTTAAGTACAGTCTTAAGAAGTCACGAACCAATCAAAGGGCCATATTAGCGTCTTAAGACATTACTTAAAACAGTCTTGAAATAAGAACGGACTATAGTTGCTTTCTATTTATACACAAGTGAAACTGAGTCTGAAGTGAGCTGAGTATTTCAAACTCAGATTAATAACGTTATTATTTGCTTACTTTGCATTAGTAAAAAGTTATCACATGATAATACAGGTTCATAACTTCACGTTTAAAAATTCACAAAGCCCACGGTCTCGATCTTATGCAGATAGGCAAAAATTCAATTAAATCTCACTTGTTAGAAAACAAAAGGAATACCCCACACACCGTGAAATATTTCATGCAAGGTTTGAAATACTTAGAAATATTTCATAAAATCTTTCTAAAATATAAATATATTCATGAATCATAGTTTTTGATATATTTCCTGAAATGTTTATGATTCTACAATATTTCTAAAATATTTTTGTGAAATATTTCAATGGAATATTCTAAAACGTTTTACAAATGTTAACGAAATATTTTTTTAATATTTTACTGAAATATTTCCAAAAATGATTCATAAAAATATTTCAAAATATTTCATGCTGTGTGAGACGCATTCAACTGAGTTATGACTTCACAAGTTAGAATTATCTGAGAATCGGTATAAATGGAAAGCAACTTATGAATACGAGGCGTTTTTCAAAACGGGCTAATATTAAAGAGTCTGTGAAGCTAGCACCCCTAAATGCGAATTTTGACAAAATCTACATTGTATTTGATTGTCCACATTTGTCCATAAAAAAAAACTTTTGTCCACCCTTGAAAAAAAATTATAAATAAATAAAAAATTGTAGCACCCCCTCCCTCCCTATGTGTATCTTCTGCGGAATTACATATGGAATTCGATTGTCCACGCGTAATTGTCTATTGTTTATAACTTGGTTTTGTAAGGTGGACAAAAGACAATTACGCATGGATATACGCGTGCTCTCTCTCTCTCTCTCTCTCTCTCTCTCTCTCATGGTGGACAATCGAATCCCGTAAGTAATTCGGAAGAAGATACACATGGGGGGGGGGCTACAATTTTTCATTTATTTATAATTTTTTTTCGAGAGTGGACAAAAAATTTTTTTGGAAAATGTGGCAAATAGTGGACAATCGAATGCGATGTAGATTTTGTCAAAATTCACATTTAGGGATGTCAGTTTCACAGATCTATACTACATATATATAATATCTTATTTTCAACGAGTACGGTATATTCCTACGTCAATTATTTGCATTTTCTATTTATATTTTTAAGTAAAAAATTATAAGAATAATATTGACTTGATATTGCTTCTCACAAGTCGGAGTGCTTGATTATTGTGAATCTCCCTCGCCTCTTACAAATCAGAGTATTTGATTAATGTGAGTTCCCTCACCTCTCACAAATCGGGGTGCTTAAATCTTTAGAATCAAGTTAGCGACCTCAATAACTTTATAGCTCTTTTTTGTAAGAAGCAATCAAGTCAATATTATTCTTATAACTTTTTTTACTTAAAAATATACACAAAAATTGCAAATAATGATGTAAGAATGCACATACTCGTTGAAAATAAGATATCGTATTATAGTATTAGTCCGTTTTGAAAAATGACGCCTCTTAGAGGTGAAACAGTTCATTATAGGGGGTCATGCCTGTGGAGACTTTTTATCAAGACGATAAGATAATCCAGATAATATTTATGTTACATAAAAAATCTAAAAGACGTCTTTTAGATGTCTTACGTCTAAAACATGTCTAAAAGATGTCTTATACAACATACATGTTAAATGGGAACACATAAAATTTTTAGCCAATTCGACCGAAATTCAATTTTCATAAGATTTGTGCAAATTCTTTAATATACTGAGAGAAACTTTGAAAGCTGATACAATCTATAAATAACTTATTATGAAAACATTTCAAAAATAAAGCTTGCACAATCACTCAATAATGTTTGTTACAATAAGAGGGAAAACATTCTCATAATTATAAGCAATTAAGAACGCGCACATATTTAATTGCCTATTTTATATAAAATATAGCGAGTATTGTATGAGTGTTAATTATAGTGTATAAAAAGCAGGGCTGGGTATTTTTGCATTTAAAATGCCACTTAAAATGTAATTCTATTTAAAATGCTAAATGTAAAATACTTAAAAAAATGTATATTAAAATGTATGTAAGGAAAACCATTCTGTATTTGAAAACTATTTAAAATATCTATTTACCCATTTTACATATAAAGTGGATTCGAAAAACATTTTACATTTTAAATACATTTTTTTAAGTATTTTATATTTGGAATTTTAAATGATTACCTAATCCTGATAAAAAGTCGACTCACTTTCAAACGGCGGCTAAAACTTGTTGGAGATCACTCGGGATTATGATCTTGACAACATATGTCAAAGTCAAGTTCATGGGAGGGTCCCCTAATCTGAAGATTTACCATAAAATTTAATAAAAAATTATTTTACGATATTATTTTGCAAACAATTTAAAAATCAGAATTTAGTTCCAAATAAAATAAATTATTATTATTTAATCTAAAATACATTTTTTTATTAACCACAAAATTGAAGTATGTTTTACATATGACATTTAACATTCGTTATAAACATTATTTTGATACGCTTTTATTTTAACATGATTTCATTTGTTAAAGTAAAAAATATATTTCTGAACAAATATAAGAAAATATTACGTTATAAATAATAAAAATATTTTAAACATAAAATTTTTAAACATAAAATTATAAATAATAAAAATATTTTAAACATAAAATTTTCAATATAACTGTAGCATGACAGTGAGCGCTAAAGATGGAGAAACGTTGCTGAAAATTGCGAATTCTGTTTATTATAAATTTCCTTTCATGGAATAATCCATCTTTCATATAATAATTTCGTTTTATTAATTGGATATATTTAAAAACTGGACATGCAACTTGACTTGTCAACCGCGGACACCGGACAAGACTTCTGAAAACCAGATAGTTCAAATCAAAATCATTAGCAACCTTATAGCTTCTTAGTCTTTTGTTTCGTATAAAACAATATCATTGTACAGGAAGTATGTAACAACTCAAAGTAACAGGTTTCTGCGCTTTGAGAGAACTTTTTGCATCGTTTCAAAGAAGGTACGAAGCGTCGCGTCGAGCCGGATGAAATAAGTGAAAGAGGAAGTGAGTCATGTAGAGACGGGGAAGTAGATGCGAATAAGCGAGGAACTGTCCTACTTTCACAAAATAATACACAGGTATGTGCGCTCTTCTCGACATAAATTTCGATTGCGTATTCCAAGCGTTTTATCAAAAGCCACCACAAGTCGTCAACTTTTACGACCGTCGTATTGTGAATTACTGATCCATATATTTTCTCTTATTCTAGTTCATTTTTTAACATAATATAATAATGAACTATACACATATATGTATTTTATATATGCATACATATATAATACATATATAGTATATAATGTAGATGTACGTATACAGTGGCGTGCAAAAGTTTTCGACCAGTAACATTTTGTATTCTAATTTTAAAAAAAAAACCTGATAAAATTTTAATCATTGTCGGGTGTTAGTACAAGATTTTGTTACCCACATCTTGTACTAACACCCGATAACAATGATTAAAATTTTATCAGGCTTTTTTTTATAAATTAGAATACAAAATGTCACCGGAAACTTTTGCACGCCACTATATATAAAATGTACATGTATTTCTATAATATACGTAAATGTATACCTTTGTGTTATTTATAATATATCTATATATATGTGTATATAATTTTATATTGATTTCAAAAAATTTCACAAAATCTTGTAAAGCGGAGGAATAAATGTCAGAGCGTGATTCAAACTTGTTCGTCCACAAATCAAACGTGATCCCGCAGATTGAAAAGCGGAAGCCTTGTTTCCTTACATTTTTTTCTCTTGCTCTCTCTCCCCACCTTCTCTCTCCCTCCCTTTCCTTTCTCAGGCTCTCTCTCTTTCTCTCTGTGGAAACCAGTTCACGCGAAATGTACATCGCGAAGCTATTTTATCTTCCAACACCGCGATTTCACGGCCGTGTTCTAACCTTGGTAATTTAATGAGGGGGATAATTATATGTGGACGCTTGCGCGAGTTACTTGCAGCTCACATTAGCGTCGCGAGAATAGAAAACGATTTACCACCGTCATGGTTTTACTTGAAATTGTACTGCGGACATTATAACGGTATCCGGAAAATTGCTAGGTACGAGTTCCGATGCTTCCTACTTTGAGTTGTTTCACTCGAGTCTACCGAGAAATTCAAGCCTTTTGCGACGAACTGAAAAAGGGTGTACGAAATAAAACTTTTGATGCGAGACTGGTAAAAGATGATTCGTTTACATTAGAATCGCTCGTTCACATGGGAGTGAATGACGTGTCTGTTTCGCGATTAAAAAACAGGCGATTGCAATTATAATTTCGTAAATCATTTCCGGCGAGCGTATCGAATACAAATTAGATGTCTATTAAAAGATCACAGCGTAAAGTGCGTAACGCAAAGAAGACGCCGCGCCAAAAAAGATGATTAAAAATTATTTTCACAAATGAATCTCTTAAATATAAATGCATTTGTATATACATATGTACATTTATAAAATGTATATAGGATAATTTTATGTTATATATATAACATAAAATGCATTTATACATATATATACATATATATAAGATAATTTGAATTTATATATATTATACAATATATAAATAACATTATACATATATATGATTATATTTTATAAATACATATGTCGTGTATATACTCGAGAAAAAATGTTTCATATATAATTATATATAAAATTAACGTACTTTATATATAATTATATATATAATATGTCCATTATATAAAATTTTCTTTTCAGATAGAAAGTTTCAGAATACAAGTTTAATGTACATACATATTCATAAATATTATTATTATACACGGGGATAAACATGCCTTTTCGTGCTTTCTCATTCTTTCTCACGTCTCCCCTGATGTGCATGTAATTTCGGGTGTCAAGGCATTTGTGTTTCGATTTATATATATATATATTGTATATATATTAAAACAGTTCTATACTCGTTTTATGCACATAAATATATACAGAGATTTTACCTATATATATCAGATATATATATATATAAGACATACGTTATATGCATATTTTCTTTGTTCTTTCACAAAGCTGACCTTGTTTCAAAAAGCATCGATCGACACACTATTTTTTTCGGAGCACACACAAGAACTAGTTGTTACGAGAGTGACGTGCAACCCGGCGAACGATCGATACGGCGCGATTTCCGCGTGGAACAAAAAATAGAGACGCATTTACGTACTGGTACGAGCACGGCCGTTGAAGCAAGCTGCTTTTATGACCGCGGCAGTGCGCCGGCCAAGTGGTGGTTCTGTTTGTACTATGAACAGCTGAGGGAACAACGTGACCGTCATAACCGAAAGCTCGTCGACGACTGTCTCGTGCACAACTGGCGTTTCGCTTTCGCACTGCCGTCAGTCTGCCGAGCTGCGAGCCACGACGGATGCATCGTGGCTCGCTCTGGGCATTACAGCGATTCCACTAGACATACCTCACCGACACCGATTAAGTTCCACATAAATTAAAGAACGATTTTTATCGAGCCTCGATTAATTTAATTTCATATCACAAACAACAAAAGATTAATATATAATAATTCTATCGCTTGATAACTTAAAAATTTTATCCAAGTCAACCTAATTAATCCAGCGTTTTCCCGATTATAATAGACTTTTAGTGTGATTTTCTGTTACGCAGTAAATTACTCCCGTCGCAGGTGTTTTTTTTTTTGTTTTAATGTATTATTAGTGCAATTTTTTCTGCGCAATTGTCTAATACCGATACAGTAACGACAGCTATTTCTGTGATAGCCTTTGAAAATTTTTCTCAGAATTTTTCATATAATTTTTCAGAATTTCTATATAATTTTATAACTTTCTCACATTTTTTTATACGAATTG